>NC_040038.1:37267433-37293690 GCF_003713205.1 Coffea eugenioides
TTTCTTTGTAAATCAAAATTCATTTTTCAAATCAAAAATTCACTTTTTAAACAATTTATTTTTCTTATAAAAAATGGGGCGCGACAGCTGGCGACTCCACTGGGGACTTAGAGAGTCCGAGCATTTGATTTAGTTGATTCTTTTCTTCTTTTAACCTTCTTATCTATTACATTTGGATGTTTAGGGTTGCATTCTTCTTTTCCCTTTTTGCCCTTTTTCTCTTTTTAGGGATTTTACATCTATCGCGCGTCTAATCGCTCTTTGCACACTATGTATGTGATGAATGGATGGTTCATTTATTTGTTACTTTTACTTGTTTCGCGATTGCATTTTGGGATGGGGGGTAGTTACCCTAGAACCTTCGACCGCATCTAATGGTACAATCCCTCCCCTCATTAAGAAAAGCACTTCATACGTGCATGCATAATCTTATTTACCCTATTTTTCCTTTTCGTGGGCGTTTCCCACACCTCCTTGTAGGAATAGGATCGATTGCCTTGGGTAGGCGGATGGTGTGCTCTGCGCCCATAGCGCTATCTAAGGGATCACTCGAGCCACCGATCAAAGGCCCTGGGCGTGATGACCCTTCGCCTTTAGGTCTGAAGGCTTGGGAGCCGAAGCCTTATCGAGTCTAGATGCATTAGTGAGCCAAACCTCATGCATCCATAATAGAATTGCCTAGGGTAAAGTCGACCTTATCCTGAATTAGGGACACTAGGCACGAGGGGAGGGATTCCAACCCTCTTTTCCTTATTTTTGCTTTCTATATTTATTATTTGATTGCCACAATGTGTTATGTGTTGAGCTAACTTTCCTTGTTTTTTGCCTTTTGCATTCACAAACTTTAAGAGATAAAAGGTCTGGCATGACCTTCTTTTAGGACCTACCCTTGTAAATAGGTTATTGCACGTTTAAGAAATTTTGGTATATTTCATTCGTAAATTAATAATGCCATGCCATTTTTAGGCCTACCCTGGCAAATAAAGGGTTCCTTAGGTCATGTCTCATTTCAAATTGCATGTTTGATTGCTTTAATAAACTGGCATCATGCACAAACCCTAGAAATGGGATACCACATAGGGAATCCCGTGTTAGGAATAAAACCGCCTCGTGTCTCGGATACTTAATCCAAGGAGACTTGCACGTTTATATTTTTGTACCATCCAAAGGGGTAGTGCACAAGGTAAGGTAGGATCCGATCCTTTCCATGACCCTGGGGCGATCTTTGGTACATTAGAATATGAGCATCTAACAATCATTCTTTGGCCATTTTTAACATAGTTGGTAAAAATCCCTTCCTTAAAGGACATTAATTTGAAGAAATTCGCAAATAATTCCTCATTATTGAGATGGTAAACTTATTGAGGCCAAATCTTGATTGTAGGAGGCTCATAGGCTAATGCATCGCAATGCATTTTTTAAATTACCAAAGGGGAGATAATTCCATCGATTTTTGAATAAACCATCAATTCCATTCATTTCATTTTCATTTTGTCAATTCATTCATTTTAGGACAATTTAGTCAATAAATCATCAATTCTATTCAATCCATTGGACCATTTTATTCATCAATTTTATCCAGTCCATTTTAGTTTACCCATTCTTAGGCCAATTCAATCAAATTTTGAATAAATCATCAGTGTCATTCAATTTCATTTGACCCTTTTACCCTTTTAAGGTAATCTAGTCAATTTTGAATAAATTATCAATTTCATCTTATCCTCTTGATCCGCATATTCCTTTTTAAGGTTTAAGTCTAAAATTCACTGAATAAATTAGTCGAGGCATTGCAATCCTTTCAAGAGTAAGCTCTCTTTCACATATCATGTGTGGATCAAAATAAGCAATCCATTCAGACTTTGTCCTCATTTTTTAGGACGAATGTTTCTTCTCACTCCAAATTGGCCAAATTTTTCAAATCATTCTTCACTCAATCAGTTGATCGGATTCATCAGGTATTGTATGGTGCCTACCCTAGAGGATTGCATTTTCATGCTAGGCCTACCCTTGGCATAAAAGGGTTCCCCCATAGGACATGTATACCGATTTTATAGTCTTGCTTACTAACTCTGGTTATTTTTCTTTTATTTTTCCCCCTTCCCCTGCAATCATAAAAAAAAAAAAAAGTGTTTCAATGAGGTGAAAATATTTTTCTATATCTGATAACAATTTTTGATGTAATAAAGTTTGAAAATTATAGGTATTATTTGATTCTTGGGCAGGCCTTGCAATGAAAACGTGAAGGGTCTATCTGGAAGCGTTAGGTTAAAGCCTCTAAGAGATTTCATAATTGTTTTTCAAAGGAAAATTCTGTATATTTGACTTGTTAATACATTTTTGTGCCAAAAGAAAAGGAGACAAAAAGTGTATATACGTGGAGCTCTTTAAAAGTTTTCTATTCTCATTTGTATTATAATTGAACGACAAATTTTGTTTTAAACTTTTTCAGCAATAAAGTTTGTAAACAATCATTGTTTTGTATATATTCATGTACATTTCATTCTTTATTCTTGCTCATTAGAGATTTCATGATGAATTTTAAGAAAATAAGACCAAATTGAGATTTTTTCAACTTCTAACCTGAAATTCTAAATTCTTTGCGTGCACTAGATTGGTGATCCGAACTGTACAATAGGAGTGCTCAAAATTAAAAAAAAAAAGATCACTCGAAAGACCCAATGAGATACCTTTCCTCCTTCACTGTACAATTCATATTTTTTCCCACTTCACTTAACCCCAAAATAAAATCAGTCACATTGATTGATAAATTGCAAATTAGGGCGATCTTTGCTTGAGAAATGTCCACTGTGTCTAATTATATTCAATTCACATCTAAGTGAAAGCAAAATGTGCATTATTCTTGTTTATCTTGGAAATTTGGAATGATACTTCGAGCATTCGTTTCTCTACCTATACAGATTTTATCATTTGCTCTCCCATTTGAGCCTTTGAAAGAATAATTTTCGTTTCAAATAAGTGCCTTGATGATCACTACCCTACATTGGAAAATTTTCAAATATCAAAAGGGGAATGGATTCTCAATGACCATTTCGTTACTTTGGTTGTCATGAGGTGTAAGAATGATACTTCGGTCATCGTTTCTATAACCTAAACACCATTTATCCTTTACGTCCTCATTTGAGCTAAAATTGGTGGTTCTTTTTAAAAGCACTTATGATCGTACCCCACATTGGGGAAGGAGATTGAGGAATTTTTGCAAAAAAAAAAAAAAAAAAATGGAACCGCAAATTGGGGAAATTTGATTCTACTTGGGTTTCAATTCTGAAAAAAGAAGAAGAAAAAGAAGAAAAGAGGAAAAAGGACGAGTTTTGTCCGGCGGATCACTTATGGATGAACAAGAGTCTTCCTCAATCAATTAATTCAGATACATGTAAGAAATTTCGCATTAATGAAAGTTTCCTTTCAGAGTTATTGTAAGGAACGGAATAAAAGTCAGGCCCTCTTCTTTTCCAATCAAACATTCTATCCCTAGTTATCCCTTTTGAACCTTCAGAATAAAATACTTCATTTGGCAACCCCTGAGAATCGCAAACCCCACACTGGGGCAAGGTTGAGTTGAAACGGGAAAAGTTTCAAGAAGTGATAAGCGATAATGCAACAAAATTGAAAGAAAAAAGAAGAAAAGAGAACCTCAGTTCAAAAATAAATTGGGGCAAATTTTGTGAAAGTTCAAAAGAATGGCAGAAGGCCGAAAAATCAAAAGAAGAAAGGAAATGAAAGAGAAAAAGCCTCAATCGAGCATGAACTGGGGCAAATTCTGATTTAACCCTAAAATAGGGTTGGCAACCATGCGATTTCGGATTCTTCAAACCGCTTTTGAAATGCGCTTTCAAGCCTTAACTTTTCTAAGCACCCCACCTGACCCCATTACAAAAGCCGAAAGTCCTGACTTCTGTTCTTTTCAACGGCCCTGTCAAGAAAATTTCTGATGCCGAAAATTTTAGCTGTATGTCTGAATTGGTTGGGTATGGGGTTGACGCTACTCACCATGTGAAAACCCACCAGGTCGAGGAAAAAAAGAAGCAAAAGCAAAGCAAGAAAAGTAAATGCAAGAAAAATGTAGAAAAATTCGACGCTAAAGTCCCTAGTGAATGGTGAGGAAAATGCAAATAAAGTCTGAGATCTTTGAGTTCAAAATAGGGGCAATTTTGGAAAAATGCGATCTTCGGTGCAATGTCCTTGAAAGTTTTATTCTTTAACTATCATTTTCAAGCCACGTTACAAGCTCATAAAGTCCATCGCTGACTTATCCTTCATGACAACCCAAAGTGAGGATTATGCTCATAAGAAATCCATCAATCACTCATGATCATAAGGGTATAACCAGTTTTCACATGTTTAGCTATCGTTTCTACCCATTTGTTGCAAGCTTAAAGCTTATATGTTGACTAAATTTTCTTAAGAAATAGGGGTGACAAACTATTTGCTTTCACTAAGATGTGGTATTGAAGGGATTACATACAATTTGGGCACAAGACAAATCTTGACCTCCCATTTCCAAATCAGAAATAACGCCCCACTTAATTGGTCCTGAAAGATGAGTCAACAAGAAGTGGTGTCCCGCTACTCTAAGCACAGATGCTAAAAGTGAGGAAGAAATCTTCTGTAATTTGGTGTTATTCTGAGAGATTCATCATGAAATTTCTGCATGAGTTCAAACTCAACGTTCAAATTTCTTCACGTTGTATATATGATTACTTTCTAAGTTTTGGAAAGTGCGATTTCTCTTGGTTCAAATAAATGGGGAATCATCTGAACAAATTTTTTGCAATCAAATGGGCCCACACTGGGGTAAATTCTTTTATTTGTAAAATTTCGCAAAATAAGCCCACACTGGGGCAAATTTTTTATAGTCCATTTGAGGATTTTGTCAAAGAGTCAAGCAAGACTTTCAAATCAATCACACTGCTCTTTCCATGAGTAATAGTTGCAATATTTTTAAAAATAAAGTGCATGTTGTACTTTGGCAAGCCCCTTGTGCAGGTATCCATGGCTGAAATCGATGAAGAAGCGTAAGTCAGAATCTTACGAATCAAGGCCTCAAGGAGGAGCAACCATGCCGTAATGCAAATCAATTGATCGGTTGCACAATACTTGGTGGAAACTGGGGCAAATCATTTTTGGAAAAATTCTCAAAAAAAAAAAATCAAAAATCAAAAATGAAAAATTAATTTCTTGTTCCTTGTCTCAATTTCTTGTTGATGAAATTTCAGCGTATGCTGCGCACCCTTCTATCCTCTCTTTCTTGACAATCACCCTTAATTTCCAGATTTCTTGACCAATCGAAGGCAGGCTCGGGTGCTATCCCACTGACCGACCAAGTGAAGGCAGGCTCGGGTGTTGATCCCACTGACCAATTATTGATCCAATCGACCAATCGAAGGCAGGCTCGGGTGCTATCCCACTGATCGACCAATTGATGGCAGGCTCGGGTATTCATCCCACTGACCAAGTGAAGGCAGGCTCGGGTGTTGATCCCACTCACCGATCGATTCTCAAGGCAGGTTCGGGTTTAATCCCACTGACCGATCATCATGGCAGGCTCGGGTGTAATCCCACTGACCGATTCTTACGGCAGGCTCGGGTCTAATCCCACTGACCGATTCTCAAGGCAGGCTCAGGTGTAATCCCACTGACTGATTCTCAAGGCATGCTCGGGTTCAATCCCACTGACCAATTCTCATGATAGGCTCAGGTTTAATCCTACTGACCAATTCATCACACTGGGACAAATCTTTGGATAACTTTTCAAGCAAGCCTTATACAGTTTCTTCATACATACCAGCATTTCTTTTATTGCCACCAGCCGTTGGGTCAGTCCCACTAGTGAGCCTTTCATTTACATTGCCGCTAAACATGGGTCAGTCCCACTAGCGTGCATTTTATTTATTTATTTTTTTTCTTTCTTTTTTTCACCGCCACTGAACATGGGTCAGTCCTACCAGTGAGCACTTCATTTACATTGCCACTAAACATGGGTCAGTCCCACTAGTGTGCATTTCATTTTCATTGCCACTGAACATGGGTCAGTCCCACCAATGTGCATTCCATTTTCATTACCGCTAAACATGGGTCAGTCCCACTAGCGTGCATTTCATTGCCACTAAACATGGGGTCAGTCCCGATTTTAATTTCATGTTGGGGTCAATCCCCTCGGGTCAGTCCCGATTTTAAATTTCTTGTTCATGTCAGTCTCATTTTAATATTCTCGTCTGGGTCAGTTCCATTTTTCAAGTTTTGTTAAAGAGGTCAGTCATCATTTTAATGCTGACAGTCATTCGAGTAGTTGCAGTCGAATAACGCGGGTAAGTATTTGGTGTCTACTTCTTTGTCTCAAGTTTTTCCAAAACTCAGACAAAGAGGGGCAAACTGTAGACACCAAATTTTGATTTCAAACTTCAATCATTTAAAATTTTATTTTATTTGCTTCGATTTTAGGTCTTTATTTTATTTGATTTTATTTTTGTTTTGATTCGTGTCTCTTGTCTTACTTTAATTGAATTAAGAGTTTTTGGCACTAAATTTTCGAAAAAGAAAAAAAAGGAAAAAGAAAAATCAATCAAAGGGACAAGAATAAGACACATGGACCTATTTTGAGGATGAGATCTTGGCCTTTCATTTTAGGGTTAGTTTTAAGGGCAAGCTACAAAAAGAAAGGGCTCGGCGGCAATAAGGGGACGGACGGCTGAAGAAAATTCAACGGGGCGAGCAAAAGAAAAGAAACAGAGGAGGCCGAGAGAGGTTTCAGCTAAAAATAGAGCGAGGGGGCTGAGGGCAACAACAGAGAGTGATAGAAAGGGGGAGGCGGCTGAGCTTGGAAAAAACGAGAACTGGAGAGTAAAAAGGGGCGGCAAGAAAGGGCGAGAGGAGGAAAGGAACCGAGGGATTGCAGCAAGTGAGAAAGAAAAGGGAAAAACCAAGCGACGAAGAAGGCTAGGAAATCTGGGAGAAAAGCTTCGGGAGTTGGGCTAGAGGAAAGGTAAAACCAGAAACGAGGGTTTCTGGAGCTAAAGGAAGAAAAGCAAAGAAACCGAGAAAGAAAGGCGAGAAAGTCGTGGGCTGAGGAAAATAAAGCCACGGGCGGCTAAGAGGAAAACGAAAGAGCTTGGGGGAAGTGAAGAAACCTGGGTAAGATCATAGAGGAATCAGAAAAGAAAGAAACAGGAGGAGACCCAGGGAGCTTTGTCTGGGGGCTTGAAAAAAAAAACAGAAGAAAAGAAAGAAACAGAGAGCTGAGAGAGCTTGAGGCAAAACAAGAGGAAGAGGACCGGAACAAGAAAAGGAGGAGAAGCTAAAAAAAAGGGGGGCAAGTGTGACGGTAGGAGAGAAAAAAGAAAACAGCGAAGGGTGAGGCTTGAGAAAACAAGAAAAGCAGAGGGAAAAAGAGGAAGGGGCTTCGGGCAAAATGAGAAAAGCAAAAGAAAAGGAAGAAGAACCTACGAAAAAAAAGGAGAGTTTTCGGCCGTGAGTTTGGGAGGAAACCAAAAAAAAAAAAGAAACAAAAGGAAGACTTTGGGGCGGAGCTGGAAAAAACAGCAAAAGGGGACGAATGAAAATTGAAAGGGAGGCGGCGGACCGACGGAAAAAACAGGGGAAGGGGCTTCGGCCAAAGAAAAGAAAGAGAGCAAGAGCAAAGAAAAACCTGGGAAAATTGGGGAGGTTTTCGGAAGGCAAAACAAAAAAAAGAAAAAGGGAAGAGCCGGACTGAAACGGAGAGGAAAACAGAGGCTTTGGAGTTGAAAAATAGAACAAGAACGAGAAAATCTGGAATTGGTAAAGGAAGAGTCTTCGGCGAGAGCAAAAGGGGAAATCTGGAATTTAGGGGGCAAGCAAAGAGGGAAAGGAAACAGTGGAGGCTTGTGGCTGAGAAAGGCAGATTAAAAGGAAAAACTAAGGGCGGCTAGGGTCTAGGAAGCGGCAGAGGAATCGAAGCTTGTAGCCGCCGCCGCTCACTGGGTCCACCTCTGCTCGCCACCACAACGTCGGACTCCACCACCGCCGCCTGTAAATTGCCGTTGTGATAGGCCCCTGTAAGTCAGCCTTTTCTTTTACATTTCAGTCCCTTTTCGGAGCATGTCTACCGTGGATTATGGTGGCAAATGTTCATGTTGGCTGTTCATGATGTTTTGATTGTACATGTTATATGTGTTGGTTGGGTTGAACGTCTTGGGTTGCTGGTAAAAATTTCGGGACTGGATATAGCTTCCGTTAAGCCGGGAATCGATAATGTTTTTATGCCCATTTGGTGTTCGATGAAATGACCAAGTGAAAGTTTTACTTTAAAATGATTCATCCTCATTTTGCATATGAATACAACAAGCAGACAGCCAGTTCAATGTTTGTCATGATTTTTCATGGAAGAAAATGGGGTTTTAGGAAAGGTTCTGACATGCTATTTTTGCATTTTTTCTGTTTTAATCTCTTTTAAATGAACTCGAATTAGTGTCATGAATTTGGGAGAGATGAAGCTTGTGCGAGTTTCAGGAATGGCTAGAGTTGAAGTTGAACTTTCTGTTGTTTTCTATTTGCGAAGAAGAACGAAACAGCAACTGATAATTTGCCCGTTTGGAGAAGATGATTGTTGTATAGTTTGTAATTTCAGCCCCGTGATGTTCCATTTTTTATAATTTGTCCCCCAAAGTTTTAGGACTTCATAAATTGTGACCCCCAAAACCTTCCTAAGTCTTTCAATTAGGTCCCTACTTTTGTTGTGTTTGAACCTCCCAAGTTCCCCCTTATTCTGATATGGCCCAAAATCTGGGAAAATTGAGCTAATTTCATCATTTTAAGGTTAATCCTCTGTTTGCATATTTTATGTGACTTTTTGGATAGATTAATTCTTGATTTTAGGTCATAATTGTGGCTTAATAATTTTAGTTGATTTGTTTATATTGTTGGGTTTAGTGGTATGGTTTAGAGTTTGGGTAATAATACTTTGTTGGGTTTGGCTAATGGGTTGTCAGGTTATTTCATTGGGTTTTGGTTTGGGCTAGAGGGTCAAGGCCCATCTGTTTGGTTGGCTATTTTTTTGGGCCAAAATAATATACTAGCCCACTTGTTTTCCTTGGACTTCGGTTGGGCTGGGAAGGATTTTTGGCCCAATAAATGAATAGAACGGCCCAATGGTCTGTTAAGTCAAGAAGCCTGATGACGAAATTTCATTCCAGTCCCCTAACTTTGGGATATTTTCACTGTGACTCTACAAACTTTCAATTTCATTCAATTGGGTCCTTACTTTAATTGCAAATGAGTCCTTGAACTTTATTTTTCTTTAATTTTGGCACCAAAATTTTGTCAATCTTTGCAATCAAGTCCTTTCTTCTCTTGACTTCTTAAATGTGGGTTGTTGACATGATTTAATTGATTCAATTTCATGTTTATTTTTATCTTTTGTGATTATTTGTTAACTAAAGTGATGCCTTGACCCTTTCTTTGTTTTTTGGAGGGTAAATAAGTAAGTTCATTTCATTAGGGCGTCAACTCAAGGGAGGTACACCATATCTCTTATTTCTTACTTTACTTGACCCTATGTGCCCCTATGTGAACTTATGTGTGAAATTGCATGCTTTTTTGAATATTCTCATTCTATTTATTCATTTAGTTCCTTTATTTGTTTTAATTTTGTATATTTATTTTAATTTGTATTTATTTGGGAAGGCACTTGAATGCCAAAGTTGTAATAGCTAGGTTATTTTATTTTATTCCGTTTCCCCTCTTAGATTGTAGTAGGCCCTCCCCAAGTGTAATAGTTAGGGGTTCATTTGTTTCGTTTTGATTTGCGTGTGGTTTGCATGCCTATGTGCTATCTGTTACCGCTTTCATAGGGCTTTTGCATCTAGACAAGCATGCTTATGTGTTACGTGCTATGTGAAACTATGTGTTTTGCATGTCTATTTGCTTTAGTATTATATCTGATTATGTGGATGAATGCACGTCACCGTGGCTAGTCCAATGCTAGTCATGGCCTTCCCCTCGAGTTCTTACAAGTCCAATGCTTGTAAATGAGCGTTAGTAAAGGGCTAGTCCAATGCTAGACCCAATAGGGCCCCCTCTCGCTAGTACATACTCGCATGCCTTCAATACATCTTCATTCATTCTTTCCTTTTAGTTTTACATTTTTGCATGACCCTTCACTCCCTTTCCCTTACACATTTAGGATTACATTTTCATTTAGATTAGCTCATTTGCTTGTATAGGTTAGGGAGTCACTCTTTTGGTAAGGGGGATGGACGAGTTTGGCTATGCATAGCCTTAGCACGCTCATTCTTTTTCTAACCAAAAGGTAAATCAAAAGTCACGATTTAGGGTCCCCCCATACCCATCTTACTTGCATTCCTCTAGGGCTCATGCGTTTCATATTGCACATGACGCTTATCTTACACATTCTCACTCTACCACTAACACTTTATGTACTATCACGTGCACACACGCACTTCATACTATCAGTTTACTCACCTTACTTTGCACATTCATTTGCACACTTCCACTTACACACTATTGTTTTTTATTACTATTATTACTTTTTCACTTCACACAAACTCATATTTTTCACATTGCATACATTCATTCCACTCATTTTTACGTCATTAGCATTATTCGTGACCTCTCCAAAGAGTCATTATTGGGCATCACTATTAATGTGATTGGCACCATTCAAACTTTGAAGAGAAATTTTGCCCCCCGGTGCCCCCTAGGTCTAGGGTTTGCATTCATATAGCACATCCAAATGTGATAAATTCTTTGGTTAAAACAAGAAAATCTTTGACTAAATCACGCAACTAGCCTTGGCTAGGTCGAAGGGGTGTCTTGGATTTTTATCCTTGCCTTTCCCTTCATCAAATGTGACTCCCGAACCTTTTCCTTTGATTTTCGTAGACTAGGAGTCGTTTAAAAGGGGTTTTTCTACTTTT
Organism: Coffea eugenioides; assembly: GCF_003713205.1. NCBI lineage: Eukaryota > Viridiplantae > Streptophyta > Magnoliopsida > Gentianales > Rubiaceae > Coffea > Coffea eugenioides. The sequence continues at coordinate 37,278,365 of NC_040038.1, forward strand.
TTCCTTTGAAAACTCATGTTTGGTGACTTGGTACACCTTAACTCAATACCGATTATCGGATGGAGGTGGAAGATACACCGTTTCGAAGCTAGGAGATAGGGGCAACAATATTGCAGAAGGTCACTCAGCCCAGTTTCGAGTGTAACCAGGTCAAAAATGCAATCTACTACACCAGAACCGCAAAAATAGATTCACAAATCGCATTCTGGTGTAAACATCATAAATCAGGCTACCTAAGTCCAAATCCAGTAATTCTAAAGCCATCCAAAAGCTAAGAAACAGGGCTACAATTCATCAGAAGACCTCAACAACTAATTCCGAAGCATTCCCAACCAAAATAACCCATTACAGAAGCAATTCTCAAATTCGGGTAAACCCAGGGCTGCAAGGGTAATTCCATCTTTTCACAAGATACGCTACTCCGATTGACCTGAAACTTTGTAGAACCTCTAAAATATCATTCCCTACAAATTTCATGTTTTAACCCAAAGCCAATTCGGCCTCTAACTATGAGCTACAGTGCCAGGCAGAATGAAGAACAATGAAACCCTAACTTTCCAATTTTCTTTCCAAAACAGAAATTGCTTGCAATTAACCACTTTTTCCACCTTCTAGCTTGCTTCAATACCATTTCCAATCATCATACATGCCCACATAATCATATTCATGTGAAAACAGAAAAATCACCAATAATTATAAAACTTCACCAATTCAACCAAAAATCAAGATATCTTTCACCCAATCACACATTTAATCAACACAACTCATTACTTTGACATTATCAAGACCAAAGGAAGCATTCCCTAGCTACTCACCTTGAAATGCAAGAAAAGGAACAACTTGGCACCTTAATCCTCCAAACAACTCCACTAATCACCTCACAACCACTCACTTAAGGGTTTTTATAGAGTAAATCAAGATTCTAACGGTTGATTTGTGAGATTGAGCAAGAAATAGAAGGAAGAAATTGATAGCTTTTCTTTCTTTTGCTCTCCAAGAAATTCGGCCAAGAGAGGAGAAAATAAGAGGATGTTTTGGCCAATTTTTTTGGTATTTATTTGGTAAAGGTAAAGGTAAAGTTAAATGGTCAAAGTCAAGAGTGAATTGGATGGTGACACTTGTCACCTTTAGGTTTAAAACTTATCTTTTTGTCTCTCTAATACAAATCTCTTAGCACCTTGTAAAATAATCTCACTTAATACAAAACTCCAACAAGTTATCAAAAATATATTGCATTTACCGTACTTGCGGGTCCCACGTTCATAATACACTTCAAAATTAACGTGGTCTAACTTGTATCAAGAAAATGATTTGAAAACTATATTCCCTTATAAAAATGTATAAGAAATTAATTTATTGAAGAAAGGCATAAAATTATCGACAAGGAAACAAAATAATGTCACGAAAATATATACAATTTTCGGGTTCTCACACTCAATCTTTCAGGGCGTCACAACATACCCTTGATATTTTTGCAAAATATCTCCCCCTCATCCTCAGCCATATAACCAAAATATGTGGCCAAAATGCAAGGAAAAGAAAACAAAATTTGGATGGATTTTGGTTGTGCCACTTGTCGGCTATCTATGGCTTCTTGCCTAACTCATTTTCCTCCATATTTATCATCCAAAAACACACAAATTGTCCTCATTTTCTTCCTCCTAGCCGTGAATAAGAGAGAGAGAAAGAGCAAGAGAAAACAACTTCAATTTATCTTGATTTGCACCATTTGAGTGAAAACAAGAAAAACTAAACCGATCAATCACTAGTTTGGAAGCTTGGGAAGCTTAAGGAACCAAAAATTTCAAGAAAAGGTGGAGGATCATTCTTGCAAGCTCTTGTCTTGAGGTATAATGGCTGATCAACCATTTCTTTTCCATTAATCATGATTAAGTTGGGTATTAATGTTAGTATAGTGCTTGTGATGCTTGTTTCAAAGAGTTTTGATGATTGGATGGATGACTTTTGAGTTAGGGTTTGAATGATTTTCTGCCTATACTTGCTGTATGGATAGTATATGTTGTATCTGAGCTTATATAAGAGGTTGTGGTGGTGATTGAAGCAAGAAATGAAGAAAGTTTCCTTTGAAACCGTAAAATTTCAGATTTCTGGAAATCTTAGCTTCAGTTCTGTCCGGTTTTATTTCATCATGTTAGAGGCCAAACTAGGCTTATCACAAAACATAAAAGTTGTATAGAATGACATTTTATGGTTGACTACAAAATTTCAGCTCAATCAGAGTAACGTAGCCTATGAAAAGATCAAAATACCCTCACTGCCCTAGGATGCATCCAGTGATCCGTTTTAGACAGTTCATCCAATTGACCGTGTCTATTCACTATGATTCGTCATGATTTATGTGAGAACCCAAAAATTTTCACATTTTCTTTGTATTATTTTATTTCTTTGCATCCATTTTTATATTTTCCTTCAATATATTAATTTTCTATACATTTTTGTAAGAGAATATAGTTTTCAAATTATTTTCTTGGTACAAGTTAGTCCACGTTAATTTTGAAGTGTATTATGGACGTGGGACCCGCTAGTGCGGTAAATACGGTATATTTTTGACAACTCATTGGAGTTAATTGTAAAGATTAAAAGAAGTTGGGGCCATAGTGTGACTTTTGGTTAATCACAAATTGCTAGACTTCCTAAAGGTTCCATGAAGTTCCTAAGCTTAATTGTGATTGGCTAATCAAAAGTGTTGGACTTTGACCAAGACCTTTTTACTTTACTAAAACTCAAAATTGACCAAATTTCTCCATTTTATTGCTTGAATTGGCCGAACCTTGGAGAGGCAACATCAAGCAAAACCTTTCATCTTGCATCTTCAATTTCTTGCCCAACCTTGAGTTCCAACCATTAGCATCTTAAATTACTCCATAAAACTTCTTGCTAGAAAGGATTAAGAAGGATTGGTGGAGTTGTTTTGGAAAGGGAAGCTTTAAGCTACCAACTTTCTTGGGGTTTTAAGGTATTTTGCCAAGAACTTCCTCTTTACTTCAATTAATTGGTGATTAGTGGTTTTTAGTTGTTTTAGATGTTGTTTCGTGGAAGATTAGCACTTGAATGCATGAATTCCAGATTAGGATTTCATTTTTTTTCCCAATTCTGTCGGTACTGTTACACCTAGTTAGAGGCCGATTTGGCCTTAGCACAAAACATCAAAGTTGTAGATAATGCTATTTTATAGTATTCTGAAAAATTTCAGCTCAATCGGAGTAACGTAGCCTGTGAAAAGACCGAAATGCCCCTGCTGCCCTGTTTCTGTCCGGAAATGAAAATCAGCCTCTGTAAGTGGTTAGTTTGACCAGGAATATTACCGAATTGGTTGATGATGTCTTCTTAAGAATTATAGCCTTATATCTTAGCTTTAAAATGGCTTTGGAATTACCTGAATTTGAGTTGTGTGTGCTGAGATATGAGTGCATAAAGTAGGACTGCTAGTTGATTTCCGCAGTGAATTTTGAACTGGAAAATCTGGAGTTGTTTTGGTAAATTTGACCTAGTTAGGGTGAGAACTGGACTGAGAGGTCTTCATAAAAGTTGTAGGTATTTGTCTTAGCTTTTCAACGCCTTAAAAAATGTCTTAAACAGACTTTGGTAGCCTGCGATATGGCCATTTAAAGATAGTACAGTTAATTAGCCGATTAGTTGGAACTTGGTTCTGGGAATTGGGAATTTGTCTAGGTTACACTAGAATTTGGACTAAGTGGTCTTCATCAAAATTGTAGCCCTCTGTCTTAGCTTCGAAACGGTATAAATTACATCCCAATCCGATAAGCGTAACTTCGGATGTGTCCGTGACGCAAAATCCGTCAAATCTGTCTTTTACTAAAGCTCATTTCCGCACATGTTGTTAACTTGATTTTGTACTCATATGACTTTGAGCCTATTGAATGGCTATTGTGATGAATTTATATTGTGTATAACTTTGGGATTGGCTGAGGAAAATAATGAAGCCATAAATGGCTGGAAAATTAGGTAAACACAAAGGGCGTGCTGCCCAAATTTATGCTCGAGAACTAGAGAACTATACTTGCAACTTGAGTAAGGGTTAAGAGTGAATATCACTTGAACCATCTAGGATGTTTGCACCTTCTTTTATCGAGGTATATAAGTAAGGACTTGGCCGAACTTATACCCTTGAGAAATAAAATAATGACTGCTCGGAGTACGTTTTCTTTGTCACTTCGACTTAAATGGAGATTTCAAAGTTTTACGAGCAAGCATAAGTTTTACAAATATTTTACTCATAGCCTTTGGTTTAAATGTACTCTTTTCACTTCCAAAACTATACTTATATTTTGTACTAGTAGTTATTCGGATTTTCTTGGGTTCCCTTAAACTTTAGAGGGGTTTAACTGTAATATTTTCTCTTGGCTATTATTAGGGTTTCTTGGCGATTGAGAGTGTTATCCGGGAGGATACTTTGGACATTATTTTGCTTAAATAGGTGAGTGTTCCTTGTTTGTTATATTCTCCTTGACTTCATGACTTGTTGTTATTGTTTGATAATGTGTTAAGTGTTTCCAATGATTTCCAAAATGACTTTTCTAGGCGAGCGTGTACTTTATCGCGCTCGACCTAAATGAAACGTGAAATTTTCAACGATTTAATGATTGATACATTAGTTGTGCATGATGTAAGCCTTTTGGCTGAACTGGGCCCTGCCCTTCGTTACCGATCGACTCGAGCCAGAAGCGGACTTGGTCGGGCGATATGGTGACCCTGGGTGTGAACGTTGGTATACTCGAATATTACCTTGTAGGTTGGTGGAGCCTGGCCAACGTCCAGGAGGGGGTGAATGAAATGAACGATCGAACGAGGGGTTTACTTACAAAAATGCATTTTCAAATGATTGGAGGAATAAGGGGAAAGACAGGAGAACGAACGAACGAACGAACGAACAAATGGCTCCCTGTGAGCCCGTATCCTTTTAATGTATGTGTTATTATCTCTTTCCATTGTAAATGTTTCTTAAATTATTGATTATCGATGGTTAATGTATTGGCTTTGTTGTTGAATATGTGTTCGGAACCTCACTGAGCTTTTAGCTCATCCCTTTAGTTTTGTTTTCCTTAACAGGGGAAGGCACGCAAGGATGAGAGCTTGGTATAGACTAGCTTGGTCTAGCTCTTTGTTTTTGTAATGGTTCTCGCCCTAGTGCTTGGCACGGGTTGGTTGTATGGTGAAGTGAGAACCTTTGTACATTTGATGGTTGTACTTCCTTTTGAGATAGCAATGTATATATAAGTTTCACTTAAGTTTTGGATTGTTGTATGTTATTCCTTTGGTTGTATTCTGGATTTGATTAAGGAACGACTGAGTCCCGGCGAGAGCTGGGCAGGCGGTCCACCGAACCCTTTGGTTTGCCTTAGGGGAAGGTAGGGCTGTCACAGTTGGTATCAGAGCCTGCTTCGTGTGGTCTCTGCGCGGAGTGAGCCTGGACTAAGTGGTGAATGAGTATAAAGGACTAAGTGCTCGTTTGAGCATAAGCTATGAATTGTGAATGTTATAGGCCTTAAATCTCTTTCATGGTATCTGAGGACCATAAATAGGTATGTCGGGTAGGAATTTCGATTGTAGATAGTTTACCCTTGGGACTGGCCAGCTCGAGAGGTGAATTATCTTATTTCGGATTCATGTGCCTGAGTACTCCAGAGTTGAGACGGTACTAAGTACTTGAGATTTGTCTTTTGGGAATATGAACAGGCTTTGTCTGGCTAGAATAAGTATAAGAGGTTAATGGACATCGAGTCGGATAGAAAGTGACGTGAGAGACCGGTCGGGGTTATTCTAACTGGGTGTGAGACGATATATCCCTTTTCTTTGGATTCGCCCGTATATTGTCACTACATGTCGTCAGTTGTGTATTTGTGTATATGAATATCTGCCTGACTTGAGACGTATTTGTGTATTTGATTATTTATTTCCTTGACATGTTTATGTGGTGTGTTATGTGCGTATATGTTTATTTGGGTATTTGGTGCCCTAAATTTTAGTTACTTTAGTCACCTTATTGCGTTTATTCATTAAATTACCTTTTGGACAAAAAAAAAGGAAAAGAAAATAGAGGGGAAAATATATATGGAGGGGAGACGTAGTTGCGGACGGGGTCGTGGCCGTGGGACTAAGCGAGCCCAGGAGCCAAGAGAAGAGAGGGAAATAAGAGCTGAACAAGAGCATGGACCGAGAGTTGTGACTGGAGACCAAATGTGTAACAGCCCCACTTTCCCCTAAGGCGAACCAAAGGGGTTAGCGGACTGCCTGCCCAGCTCTCGCCAGGACTACGGATCAGATTAGAGCTATCCGCTTCAATCCGGAACTTACAAACTCGCGTAAACAAATCAAAATAGTAAAACAACCCAAGATAAAATGAGATGACATCCGGAGCCGGCCATGAATAGTAACCGACCCGTCAGAACCCAACCGAAATAGCTAACAAACATTTACATCTGATCTTTAGCGTTTACAAATCAAAATAACATACAAAAGCTTTCAAAAGATATTACATATACACGGTTTGCCAAATCAAAAGAGAAACGCCCCAAAAGTACACTTAGGGTTTTAATACATGAGCTATACAAAAGATATGTTCAACTAGCTCAAGTCGGCAACCGATTATCAAATCCAGTCCAAAAGTATTTATTTTTCCTGTAAGGAAAACAAAAGGAACAGAACGGGGTGAGCTTGCGCTCAATGAGGTACCAAACATATAGCAATAAAATCATGGCATTTCACGTTTAGCAAATCAAATCAAGTACACATGCCAGATATAAAGCAAAAGAACCAATGATTCAAATCAGAAGGATACGGGTGGCTCTCAGGAGCCAAATTTCCAGTGCAGTGCTTGATCTAAACCGGTTGACTCTCCGTCAACGCATATAGAACCAACGCGTCCGTAGACCCCTCTTTACACCGAATTCCGTCCACCAAACACCCCTTTACCGGGCCCGCTCACCTCAACCGAACAGAAATGGTAATACTCGAGTATACCGGAATCAAGGGTCTCAATACCCAAAATCCCCGAACAGACTACCGTGGTTCGTTATCTAATCGTCCAGGCCCTTGCCGGCCCGACTCGAATAACTTAGCCACAGGATTGAGCTCATAGGTCATAGAAATCCGAACAGATGCAGACACAGATTACAGATTCAGATACAGATACAGAATAGCAGATTCAGATAGCAGATTCAGACGGCAGATTCAGATAGGCACTCAAAATTGGGATATGGACAGACAAGAGAACGAGTGTGATAAAATACACCCTCGTCTCAAACAAATTAAACAAATTGCAGAGCAGAAATCAAGTTAAACAGCAATGGAGGGGAGTGGTACACTCACCGGCTCAACTTCAAAAGTTTTCACTTCAGATTGGCCTTAATCGCCAAGAAACCCTAAAATAACCAAAACAAACCAATTGAAGGTTTTACTTCCAGAATCGAGTAAACAGAATGCACATGTGAGGCTCGACTACACGTCGTACGCCTTGCCAAATAAATACTAGTGCAAAAATGCAAAAACACGATTCCCTTGGAAACGAAAAGGTAGCATGAAGACCTAGGTGCAAACAACCCAAAAGCCCTTTCATTTCTACCAAAAGGCAAATCCAACTTAAAAGAACCAAACGGCCTAGAAAATCGGGCAGCACTTCCCCTAAATTTCTTACTTTTCCAGCCATTAAGGCTTCATTATTTCCTCAAATCAGCCCCAACATTTCACACCAAAGGTCATCTCATTTCCCAAAAGCCGTACAGGGCTCAAAGTGGTACAAGTACAAAAGTTAGCTAGGAAACAACCAAAATGAAAGCAAGCCCTAAGAGAGACTCGACGACGAGTCATAAAACAATGCTGAATACAACCCCAATAGGGTCTCATATGCATAAATAAGCATGATAGCAAACCAGAAATTAGAAATAGCATTAGTCTTGGCCCCAAATAGAAAAACTGTTTTGCCCTTATTTTGCGGTAATGGCGTCAAATTCACTACGATTATCGGATGGGGGTGTAAGACCCACCGTTTCGAAGCCAAGAAACAGAACTACAACAATGTAGAAGGTCACTCAATCCAGTTCCTAACAACAACTAGGTCAAATATGCAAAATACTATACCAGAATTCCCAAAACAGGTTTGCAAATCACACAAAACTGTAATTACTATAACTCAGTCTATACAAGTCCAAATGCCGAAATTCAAAGGGAATATGATAGCTAAGACATCCAGTAACATTTCATCAGAAGACACCAACTTCAAAATCCAAACCAAATCCAGTCAAAATAGGCAATTACTATCGCAGTTCCGCACATTCTGTTCACCAAAAATAGCAACAGTACAAACGGCATAACTCTCTCTATACTACTCCAAATTCCCTGAAATTTTGCAGGCACTTCATACTCACTAATACCTACAAACTTTCATTTTTGTGGAAAAGTCCCAATTCGGCCGCTAGCTATGACCTAAAATTTCGGACAGAAAGGGGTTCATGAACCCTAACTTTTTCACAATTCACTTCAAATCCAAAATTGGTTGCATTTATAACAATTCACACCCACTAGAGTCAAAGCCCCTTATTACCAACCATCAAAAACAACCATACCATCAAAATCATATGAAACCAGAAAATTCATCATAAAATGGAAAACTTCACTAAATTCAAAGCCAAACCAAGAAATAAATCATATATTCCAACACTCAAGCCACTTCTAAGCATACTATAACCATCATTAGGTGTAGTAGAGGTTCAAGCATCACTTACCAAGTATCAAGAGATGTAGAGAGGTGTTGGCCACCTTAGAGCTTCAAACAAACTTCACTAATACCCTTACTATCACTAGAAGGAAAGATTGTATGGAGTAAAAACTAAGTTAAACACTTGATTTGGTGGATTTGGACAAGTTGGAAGCTTGAAATGTTGAAGAATTTTCTTCCTTCTTGCAAGTGAGAGGTTCGGCCACAATGAGAAGAAAAATGGTGAATTTTGTGATTTTTTGAGATAATATAATCCTTTGGTCAAAAAAGTCAAAAATGTGAATAGTATTTCTTAAGTCAACTCCAATGATCTTGTGACACTTGTCACTATCATAAATGCATTTCCTATCCTTTCTTTTCTCTCTCTCATCAATCAAATCTCACTCTCTACTTATCTCTTAACACCCGATAAATTTTTCACAGTATCCGAAACTTAACCTTATTGGCCGAATTTTTCCGAACTTTTCGCACTAGTGGGTCCCACGTCCAATATATATTCTTAATTTTCTAAAAAACTCTCCCAATACTAGAAAAATTATCTAAAAACTATAATTGCTCATTAAAATTCCCAAAAAATATTTCTAAGCCAGAAAATGCAAAAAAATTATGTAATTAAGGGGTAATAAACCCTAGGAAAAATATTAGGGTTTTACGGGTTCTCACAAAATGGCGACGGTAATGCAACAAATGACGGATATCTTGGCAAGACTGGTGGATCAACAAGGCCAAATGGCCGTTAATCAACCCCAGAACCCTGAAATTGGAGAAGATAAGGCTCTTGAGAGGTTTCAGAAGTTTACTCCTCCGAAATTCCTTGGAGGATCTGATCCGGATATAGCCGAACAATGGTTAGAGGCCATGGTTAATATTTTCACAGTCTTGAACTACACCGAGCAAAGACAAGTAAACTTTGCGGTGTTCCAATTTGAAGGACCGGCCCGAGCGTGGTGGAACGTTATTAAAGCAAAATGGGAAAGAGAACAGACCGTATGGACATAGGCGAATTTCATAAGGGAATTTAACGAGAAATACCTCCCTCCTTTAGTCCAAGAGAGGAGAGAGGAGGAGTTTATTGGGCTACGCCAAGGAACGCTAAGTGTGGCCGAATATGAAACGAAATTTACGAAACTATCCAAGTTTGCTTCTGAATTGGTGGCCACAGAGCGGCGAAGAGTAAGACGGTTCATACAGGGATTAAATTTGCAAATCCAAGAAGCATTAGGGGCGGTACAAGTGGATACGTTTACGGAGGCCCTTGAGAAAGCTCAAAGAATCGAGATTGCAAAGGCACAGATCAAAGCCTCCCAGACCCGGAAAAAGGAGTGCATCGGGTAGTGTAGTGGAGGAATTAAATGAAACGATAGCACCTCCTAAAGTGCAGAAAGTGAACCCGTTACTCCGCCCACCATGGACATTAGGGGCGGTAGATGAAGGATCTACAAAAGGAAGCCAAATCAGACCTGGGAAAAGTTTTCAAGAAAGCCAAAAGATGGCTTCTCACGTGGTCTGTGGATACTGTGGAAAGGCAAATCATGCCGAAAGCGATTGTTGGAGAAAAGGGCGGAAATGTTTAATTTGCGGAAGTGGCGATCATCAAGTTAGCAATTGTCCGAGGAGACAGTCACGTGAAAGCAACACTCTGCAACTGGATGGAGCTAAATCACAAGCGAATGAAAGAGGGAAACGAACTAGTGTACCGGCAAAGGTTTATGCTTTAGACAACCGACAAGTTCCGGACTCATCTGAGACAACTGAAGGTAAAATTTCGAGGACGAAATTTCTTAAGGGGGAGAGAGTGTGAGAACCCAAAAATTTTCACATTTTCTTAGTATTATTTTATTTCTTTGCTTCCATTTTTATATTTTCCTTCAATATATTAATTTCCTATACATTTTTGTAAGTGAATATAGTTTTCAAATCATTTTCTTGGTACAAGTTAGTCCACGTTAATTTTGAAGTGTATTATGGACGTGGGACCCGCTAGTGCGGTAAATCCGGTATATTTTTTACAACTCATTGGAGTTAATTGTAAAGATTAAAAGAAGTTGGGGCCATACGAAATATTTTATTTCTTTACTAGCCTTAATTCCAAGGGAACTATTGATTTGTTTTGAGAAATTAAATTAGTTTTATACAAGATAACCTTTTATATATAAAACAAGGGTTTGTTTAGTAAAACTTATAGTTTTAAAACTTGGATTTCTAGGGTGTAGCGAGGACATGGATTTCGATTCCCAGCTTGACTGGTGACTTCACTCTTGGTGAGTGTCCCTGCTTGTTCCACGCCTACTTGATTAAAGTGCTTTCTTGACTTGATATGTGATAATCGGAAAATGGTTTTTCTGATCCATCGAAGTGGGCAGTGTGTACTTTATCGCACTAGTTCTTTCGAGTGGTGACTTGCTTGAAATATTTTCGTGAAATAGCTTGCTTGCACTTGCTAAGTACTGAGTAGGGGAATGTACCACACCTGAGGGTGGGAGGGCCTCTTATCCTATCTCAAGTGCTAAAACCTTGGAATACTTGCTAAGTACTGAGTAGGGGAATGTACCACACCTGAGGGTGGGAGGGCCACTTATTCTATCTCAAGTGCTAAAACCTTGGAATACTTGCTAAGTACTGAGTAGGGGAATGTACCACACCTGAGGGTGGGAGGGCCTCTTATCCTATCTCAAGTACTAAATCACCAGGCAGGGGAATGTACCACACCTTAAGGGTGGGAGGGCCTCTTATCCTGACCTGGTAACCACGTGTTGGACATAACGTCGCTGGATGAATTCCTCAACCAGTCTATAAAAATCAAGTGTTGGACGTAAAGTCGTTGGGTGATTCCCTCGACCAGTCTAAGGTATACTCGAGTACTACCGCTCTCATCTATCTTGTCGTGCGGGCCCAGAGCTGGGGTATGATCGGTGGCCGGAGTTAAGTAAAATAAGGAGTTCTACATGGACCGTAAGTAGTGAGAGTTGACGGAGGGTCAACTACGGTAAATTTTGATCAAGCGCGGAAAATGGCTCCTGAGAGCCCCCGTATCCTACTTTGTACTGTTATGCGCTTTCCTAGTTGTTTACTTCAGTTGAAATCAATACGTGTTAGTTGTTTTATTTAATTGCATGTTTTGGGGCACTACTGAGCTTTAGCTCACCCCACGTTCATTTGTTTTCCTTGACAGGTCCTGGCACTTGAGCAAGACTTGAAATCTAATTTCACTTTTATGCATGTAGTTTGAGTTAAACATTGTATCTTCTATTTTGGATTGGCACTTGAAGCTAGAAAATGTGTAAACCCTAATTCTGTCATTTGGCTGGTATGTATATATTTTTGTTGTGTGAAATTATATGTATTTGGGATGGTATGGCTTTAATCCTTGTAAGTAACGCGTGAAGTGTTTAAGAGCCGTCGATTGGCTATCTTATAACTGTTGTTATCTTTGAAGTCAATGAGGATTTAGTTATCAGTCTATCTGGAAGGAAACGGTGTTGTAATAGTTTAGGTTATTCTCCGGGAGGATTTGGGCTAGATTGCTTGCGTGAGTCCTGGCGAGAGCTAGGCAGACGACCCGCCAACCCTCTTGTTCGCCTTAGGGGGAAGTGGGGTCGCCACAGGTGGTATCAGAACTCCTATCGAGCTCGTGCCGGGAGAGGGTTCTCAGACTGTGGGAAATGGCCTACTTAGTGATTGAAGTAATTACTATTGTTAAGGGAATTAGATTTGTACGTCGAGTAGGAATCTCAAATATAGGTGAGTTACTCTTGGGACTGGCCAGCCTGAGCTGTGAATTATTCTATTGCTAGATTCCTGTACTCGAGTACCAGATATTTCATTCAATGGTATATTTGCAGATTGGGAAGAATTTAGTATATTTCATTATGATATGACTAGGAATCACGATTAAATTTGGAGAAGTAGAATCGAAAAGGCTAAGTCTAGTTTTTGGAAGTTAAAGGTGAAGAGCCAATAGTGAGACCTTGAAGATTAGTGCCAATTTTGTTTTTGAGATGAATAATTCTACTAGTCGCTAAATGGTAAATGGGATATATGCTATCTCTCACCCAAAATATAGGTTTAGACTTAGAATTGAGTGAAATCGTAGTTTAGATAGGAACTATGCAGTTGTGAATAGTTCTAAACCTTGAGGAGAGTTTTTAAAACTGAGGTGAGATAAGTGGACGAATTTGCCATGTGAGGTGAGTTATCGATGACATTGTGGTTCCTTAAGTTTTACTGGAGGATTATTTGGGACTAATGTCCCAAAAGGATAAAGATAACTAGTTGTTAGGTTATTAGAAAAGCCAATGTATGAAATATTTGAGATCATTTAGAATACTTAAGAGCCATTGATGTACTTAAGTAATGATCATGTTATTCGATTTAATATTAGACGTGGTAGATCTACAATCCACTAAAGGTTAAGTTGAATCTAAACTAAGGGTTGAGCTATTAGCTATGTGGTTATAATAATTTGTGTATTGTTGTATTGTTTTCTTTCATGCTTATAAAGATTGAAGTTTGAGTTATGTATGAAAATATTGAATGTATTTGTGAATTGTTTGGCTCTTGAAGTTGTATGAAATTGGTGTGCAATGTGACTCATATTGTGTGTATGAAATTTGATGATTACGCATTTACTTTGTTATAATGTTGAAAAAAAAATTTCTTGAGAATTTAGAAATATCCTAGAATAGTGCAATATATATATATGAATCGAATAAAAATAAGATAGGAATATTGTGATTTGAGCAATTTGAATACATGATATAGTTGAATAAGTTACATGACTAATTAACTCTCATTTTTCTCAATTCTCATATTGATTTTACTTACAAAAAGAATAATAATATAATAAATATTTCTATTCTCGCCTAAATGCCTTATTTTCCAATAATAGGCATAATTTAGGCAATGGATCGCCAAATAATAGGAAGGGGACGTGGGAGACCTACTAGGCAACACCCAGAAACGGGTGGTGATAGGGAACCTGAGGTCAATCAAGACCAAGGGCAAGAGGGAGCCCAACGAGTGGAAGTAGCCAAAGCCCAAGTGAAATCTTTTCAAGTTAAGAAAAGACTTGCCTCTAGCAGTAGTCGGGAGCCGACTTATGGAAATACTCCACCGGCCAAAATAGGTCGAGGAACAAGCGGAGTAAATAGCCCTGGAGCACCACGAGGAGCTCTAGCAGGAGGAGCTGGGGCAAGAAATGCAGGGGGAAGAGATAATGGAGCTAGCGGGGGACCAAATGGAAGAGGTCAACCTAGGAACGTCTCGCAAGGAAGTCGCGCGATAACTTTCCAGGGAACTTGGGGGTATTGCAAGAAAACTGGACATACCGAGGCCGGTTGCTGGAGGAAAGAAGGAAAGTGCTTGAAGTGTGGAAGCAGCGAGCACCAAATTGCCGGTTGCCCGAAAATACAAAAAGATGATACCCTGAATGATGAACCAACCAACTCTAGAGAGAATAGGCCGAAAGTTCCTGCCAGGGTTTACACTATAGATGACCAACCTGTACCTGATTCTTCGGAAGTAGGGGAAGGTACTCTTCCCATTTCTCATCAATTAGCTAGAGTGTTAATTGATCCCGGTGCAACTCATTCATTTGTGAACCAAACTTTTACGTCCGGAATTAATGTCAAACCTGTTAGATTACCCTTGACCTTGAAGTTAAAACACCAATGGGTAATAAGAATATAATCAGTAGCTTAACTTTTAATAATTGCGAATTCTGGATCGGAGGGCATAAAATACTAGTGGATCTAATAAGATTGGACATAAAAGGTTATGACGTTATTATAGGAATGAATTTTCTAACTCATCAACATGCTAAGCTTGATTGCAGAGCAAAAGTGTTAGAACTTTGGATTTCCGGAGAAGCAACTTGGGAGTTAGAAGAAGAAATGCAGAAAAAGTATTCCGATTTGTTTCTCTAGAAAATGTGAATTTTGAGGACAAAATTCATTGTAAGGAGGGGAGGATGTGAGAACCCTGAAAATGTATATATAAATATCAGTGCATATTTCATTTTGCATTTGTAATTCCTTAATAAATTTTAGCATTAAATCTAATTGTTTTTAAATAAGTGCGTAGAAATAAATTTTGTGTGCAAAATAAAATAATTGTGCTAAACTATTAAATTTCTTAGTTTTGTTACATTAAATTCATATTTCGAAGGTAAATTATTTCATTGATTTAACAATTAATTTCTTTGAATGCTGATAGCTAAACTTTAACCGTTAATAATGATAAAGGTTATTCGGAACCCTAGTATTAAAATGCAATCGATAAAGTTTAGACAAAATCGATACAAGTATATTAAATACACCTAAGATATAAAATTTCGATAACCAAACTTAAGCGAAATTAGTGCATTATTAGGCATTTAAATTTCATTTGGGATAAAACTTTGGAGTTAGACTAGAATTTAGAACGTACGTGGATATTAGGTGAAGATGTGAAATGACTAAACAACCCTCCACTACCCCACAAAACTACCATGCAACCCAAAACCATTTTCGGACAACATCATAGCCAACCTCTGCAATCGGCCAATGCAAATTTTCTCCAATCCAACACTCAA
>NC_040038.1:37301610-37444138 GCF_003713205.1 Coffea eugenioides
ACTGACCCATGTTTAGTGGCTTGTGAAAACGAAATGCACGCTAGTGGGACTGACCCATGTTTAGCGGCAATTGAAAATGAAATGCTCACTGGTGGGACTGACCCATGTTCAGTGGCGATGCAAAATAAAGTGCTCACTAGTGGGACTGACACAACGGCTAGTGGCAGAATAAAAGAAATGCGGGTATGTATGAAGAAACTATATAAGACTTGCTCAAAAAATTATTCAAAAATTTGCCCCAGTGTGATGAATTGGTCAGTGGGATTAAACTCAAGCCTGCCTTGATAATCGATCAGTGGGATTACACCCGAGCCTGCCTTTGACAAATTGGTCAGTGGAATTAAACCCAAGCCTGCCTTGATGATCGGTCAGTGGGATTACACCCGAGCCTGCCTTTGACAAATTGGTCGGTCAGTGGGATAGCACCCGAGCCTGCCTTAATAACGGGTCAGTGGGATTAAACCCGAGCCTGCCTTGAGAATTAAAACAGACACGTTAGTGAGATAAACTCAATTCTAACGATGGTAGAAGAAAAGAAACACACACGTTAGTGAGATAGACTCGATGCTAACGGTGGAGAAATCGGTGAATTAAATGTGGTTGTCAAGAATGGGAAATGGAAGGGTGCGCGGCGGGCGCTGAAATTTCATCAACAAGAAATTGAAATTTGTCAAGGAACAAGAAATCAAATTCAAGTTTGATTTTTGAGAGTCTTTTCAAAAATAATTTGCCCCAGTTTCCACCAATTATTGCGCAACCGATCAATTGATTTGCATTGTGGCATGGTTGCTCCTCCTTGATTCGTAAGATTCTGACTTACGCTTCTTCATCGATTTCAGCCATGGATACCTGCACAGGGGGCTTGCCAAAGTACAACATGCACTTTAAAATATTGCAACTATTACTCATGGAAAGAGCAGTGTGATTGATTTGAAAGTCTTGCTTGACTCTTTGACGAAATCCTCAAATGGACTATAAAAAAAAATTTGCCCCAGTGTGGTCTTATTTTGCGAAATCTTACAAATAAAAATTTTGCCCCAGTGTGAGCCCATTTGATTGCAAAAATTGGTTTGGATGCCTCTCCATTTATTTGAACAAAATAAGAAACTGTGTTTCCTATATAATTGGAAGAAATTTGAACATCTTGCTTAAACTCATACAGAAAATTTCATGATGAATTTCTCAAAATAGTGCCAAATTAGAAAAGATTTCTTCCTCACTTTAGCACCGATGCTTTGGGTAATGGGTCACCATTTTCAGTTGGCTCATCTTTCAGGACCAATCAAGTGACTTTATTTCTGATTTTGAGGTGGCTAAGGAAAATGAGAGGTCAGGATTTGTCTTATTCTTGTGCCCAAAATTGTATGTAATTCCTTCAATACCACATCTTAGTAAAAGCAAATAGTTTGTCACCCCTATTTCTTAAGAAAATTTAGTCAACATATAAGCTTTAAACTTGCAACAAATGGGTAGGAACGATAGCTAAACATGTGAAAACTGGTTATACCCTTATGATCATGAGTAATTGATGGATTTCTTATGAGTATAATCCTTACTTTGGGTCGTCATGAAGGATAAGTCAGCGATGGATTTTATAAGCTTGTAATGTGGCTTGAGAACGATAGTTAAAAAATAAGACTTTCAAGGACATTGCACCGAAGATCACATTTTTCCAAAATTGCCCCTATTTTGAACTCAAAGATCTTAGATTTGGTGACTTTCATCATCACTTAATGGGGACTTCACCATCAAATCTTTTCCATTTTCTTTGCATTTATTTTCTTTTCCCTTTTCTTTTCAAAGGTGGCCTGGTGGATTTTCAGATGTTTGTCAACTTCACAGCTAATCAATTCAAAAATACATCTAAAAAATTTCTTGGCATCAGTATAGGAGCATCACTTGCCAATTAGAAAATTTCTTGGCAGAGATATTGCAAAGAACAGAAGTCAGGACTTTCGGCTTTTGTAATGGGGTCAGGTGGGGTGCTTAGAAAAGTTAAGGCTTGAAAGCGGATTTCAAAAACGGTTTGAAGAATCCGAGATCGCATTGTTGCGCCAACCCTATTTTAGGGCTAAATCAGAATTTGCCCCAATTTATGCTCAATTGAGGCTTTTTCTCTTTCATTTTCTTTCTTCTTTTGATTTTTCGGCCTTCTGCCATTCTTTTGAACTTTCACAAAATTTGCCCCAGTTTATTTTTGAACTGAGGTTTTCTTTTCTTCTTTTGTCTTTTGATTTTATTGCATTATCACTTTTCACTTCTTGAAACTTTTCCTTTTCAACCCAAACTTGCCCCAGTGTGGGGTTTGCGATTCTCAGGGGTTGGCAAATGAAGTATTTTATTCTGAAGGTTCAAAAGGGATAACTAGGGATAGAATGTTTGATTGGAAAAGAAGAGGGCCTGACTTTTATTCCGTTCCTTACAATAACTCTGAAAGGAAACTTTCATTAATGCGAAATTTCTTGCATGTATCCGAATTAACTGACTGAGGAAGACCCTTGTTCATCCATATCTGTGAAACATAGGCGATCCGCGCGGACAAAACTCTTTCTTTTCTTTTCTCTTCTTCTTTTTTTTCCAAAATTGAAACCCAAGTGGAATCAAGTTCCCCAATTTTGCGGTTCCATTTTTTTTTTTTTTTTTTGGAAAAATTCTCCAATCTTCCTCCCCAATGTGGGGGTGCGATCGTAAGTGCTTTTGAAAAGAACCACCTATTTTAGCTCAAAGGAGGATGCAATGGATAAATAGTGTTTAGATTGTAGAAACGATGGCCAAAGCATCATTCTTACACCTCATGACAACCAAAGTAACGAAATGGTCATTGAAAATTCACTTCCTTTTTTATATTTGAAAATCTTCCAATATATGGTAGTGATCATTAAGGCTCTTATTTGAAACGAAATTATTCTTTCAAAGGCTCAGATGGGAGACCAAATGATAAAATCTGTATAGGTAGAGAAACGAATGCTTGAAGTATCATTCCAAATTTTTCAAACAAATAAGAATAATGCACATTTTTGCTTTCACTTAGATGTCGATTGAACTAGATTAGACACAATGAACATTTTCAAGCAAAAGTTGCCCCAATTTACAATTTATCAATCAATGTGACTGATTTTATTTTGGGGTTAAGTGAAGGAGAAAGGTATCTCATGGGGCCTTCTGAGTGACCTTTTTTAATTTTGAGCACTCTTATTGTACAGTTCGGATCACCAATCTAGTGTACATAAGGATTTTAGAATTTCAGGTTAGGAAGTTGAGACAATCTCAAATTGGTCTTATTTCTTCAAATTCATCATGAAATCTCCAATGAGCAAAAATGAATACACACAAAATAATAATTGTCAAAAAACTTTATTGCTGGAAAAATTTAAAACAAAAATTCTCGTTCAATTATAATACAAATGAGAAGAGAAAAACTTCTAAAAAGCTCCACATATATACACTTTTTGTCTCCATTTCTTTTGGAACAAAATGTATCAGCAAATCAAATAAACAGAATTTTCCTTTGAAAAACAATTATAAAGTCTCTGAGAGACTTTAGCCTAGAGCTTTAAGATGGATCTTTCATGCTTTCATTGCAGGATCTGCCCAAGAATCAAGTGATAATTGTAATTTTCAAGATTTATTCGATAAAAATCGTCATCAAATATAGAAAAATATTTCCACCTTCTTGAAACATCTTTTATAAATGCAGGGGAGGGGGAAAAAAAGAAAAAAAAACCCCGGAGTTAGTAAGCAAGACTATAAAATCGGTATGCATGCCCTATGGGGGAACCCTTTTATGCCAAGGGTAGGCCTAACATGAAAATGCAATCCTCTAGGGTAGGCACCATACAATACCTGATGAATCCGATCAACTGATTGAGTGAAAAATGATTTGAAAATTTTGGCCAATTTGGAGTGAGAAGAAACATTCGTCCTAAAAAATGAGGACAAAGTCCGAATGGATTGCTTACTTTGATCCACACATGATATGTGAAAGGGAGCTTACTCTTGAAAGGATTGCAATGTCTCGACTAATTTATCCAGTGAACTTTAGACTTACACCCTAAAAAGGAATAAGCGGATCAAGAGGATAGGATGAAATTGATGATTTATTCAAAATTGACTAGATTACCTTAAAAAAAAGGGCAAAATGGTCAAATGCATTGAATGAAATTTGATTATTTATTCAAAATTGAATGGATCACCCTAAAAAGGGTGAATTAGTCACATGAATTGAATGAAATTGATGATTTATTCAAAATCGACCGGATCACCCTAAAAAAGGGTAAATTGATCAAATGAATTGAAATTGATTTATTGACTAAATTGTCCTAAAATGAATGAATTGACAAAATGAAATTGATAAATAATTTGATCAAATGAATTGAACGGAATTGATAGTTTATTCAAAAATCAATGGAATTATCTCCCCTTTGGTAGTTTCAAAAATGCATTGCGATGCATTAGCCTATGAGCCTCCTACAATCAAGATTTGGCCTCAATAAGTTTACCATCTCAATAATGAGGAATTATTTGTGAATTTCTTCAAGTTAATGTCCTTTAAGCAAGGGATTTTTACCAACTATGTTAAAAATGGCCAAAGAATGATTGTTAGATGCTCATATTCTAATGTACCAAAGATCGCCCCAGGGTCATGGAAAGGATCGGATCCTACCTTACCTTGTGCACTACCCCTTTGGATGGTACAAAAATATAAACGTGCAAGTCTCCTTGGATTAAGTATCCGAGACACGAGGCGGTTTTATTCCTAACACGGGATTCCCTATGTGGTATCCCATTTCTAGGGTTTGTGCATGATGCCAGTTTATTAAAGCAATCAAACATGCAATTTGAAATGAGACATGACCTAAGGAACCCTTTATTTGCCAGGGTAGGCCTAAAAATGGCATGGCATTATTAATTTACGAATGAAATATACCAAAATTTCTTAAACGTGCAATAGCCTATTTACAAGGGTAGGTCCTAAAAGAAGGTCATGCCAGACCTTTTATCTCTTAAAGTTTGTGAATGCAAAAGGCAAAAAACAAGGAAAGTTAGCTCAACACATAACACATTGTGGCAATCAAATAATAAATATAGAAAGCAAAAATAAGGAAAAGAGGGTTGGAATCCCTCCTCTCGTGCCTAGTGTCCCTAATTCAGGATAAGGTCGACTTTACCCTAGGCAATTCTATTATGGATGCATGAGGCTTGGTTTATTAATGCATCTAGACTCGATAAGGCTTCGGCTCCCAAGCCTTCAGACCTAAAGGCGAAGGGTCATCACGCCCAGGGCCTTTGATCGGTGGCTCGAGTGATCCCTTAGATAGCGCTATGGGCGCAGAGCACACCATCCGCCTACCCAAGGCAATCGATCCTATTCCTACAAGGAGGTGTGGGAAACGCCCACGAAAAGGAAAAATAGGGTAAATAAGATTATGCATGCGCGTATGAGGTGCTTTCTTATTGAGGTGAGGGATTGTACCATTAGATGCGGTCGAAAGTTCTAGGGTGACTACCCCCCATCCCAAAATGCAATCGCGAAACAAGTAACAAAATAAATGAACCATCCATTCATCACATACATAGTGTGCAAAGAGCGATTAGGCGCGCGATAGATGCAAAAATCCCTAAAAAGAGAAAAAAGGCAAAAGGAAAAGAAGAATGCAACCCTAAACATCCAAATGTAATAGATAAGAAGGTTAAAAGAAGAAAAGAATCAACTAAATCAAATGCTCGGACTCTCTAAGTCCCCAGTGGAGTCGCCAGCTGTCGCGCCCCATTTTTTTACAAGAAAGATAAATGGTTTTAAAAAGTGAATTTTTGATTCGAAAAATGAATTTTGAACAAAGAAAGAAGAAAAATATGGGTCTAAATGGAACTTGAAAATGCGACGATTCGACCCAAAATAATAGTTTAAAAAGGGTTTTGAAATAAAAATCGGAGTCGCCACTTGGTATTGAGTTAAGGTGTACCAAATCACTAAAAATGAGTTTTCAAAGGAAAAAAGTAGAAAAACCCTTTTTAAACTATTATTTTGGGTCGAATCGTCGCATTTTCAAGTCCCATTTAGACCCATATTTTTCTTCATTTTCTTTGTAAATCAAAATTCATTTTTCAAATAAAAAATTCACTTTTTAAACAATTTATTTTTATTATAAAAAATGGGGCGCGACATTTATGACATCATTGAAATGAACTATTGTGAAACTGATTTGATTACTGATTTTACTGGTTACTCGCTGAGCTTCTAGCTCACCCCAAAACGATTTTATTCCCCTCCACAGGGCTCAAGGCGAAGGAAGGGCTTGTAGTACTTATTCACGTGACTGGATGGCTTATTTGGAATTGTTTCCGCTTCGCTTATGACATGTAATTATTGGAGAATTTGATGTAATATTTGAGATGTATATTGTATTTGTTTGAGGACTGTAGTGAACGACTGAGTCCCGGCGAGAGTTGGGCAGGCGGCCCGCCGAACCCTTTGGTTCGCCCTAGGGGGAGGTGGGGCTGTCACAGTTGGTATCAGAGCTTAGGCTTCAGATTCCTGTAGTGTATCCTAAGCTTGAAGTTTAGGATGCCGGACTGTGGGTTTGGTTTGAAATATTAGTGATTCTTGAGGGATATCTTGATCTGATTAGTACAAGAGGGAATGTCGAGGACGACATTCTTTTAAGGAGGGGAGTTTGTGACGCCCCGAAAGAATGAGTGTGAGAAACCGAAAATTTTTATATATTTTCGAGACATTATTTTGTTTCCTTGTCTATAATTTTATGCCTTTCTTCCATATTTATACATTTTTATAAGGGAATATAGTTTTCAAATCATTTTCTTGATACAAGTTAGACCACGTTAATTTTGAAGTGTATTATGAACGTGGGACCCGCAAGTGCGGTAAATGCAATATATTTTTGACAACTTGTTGGAGTTTTGTATTAAGTGAGATTATTTTACAAGGTGCTAAGAGATTTGTATTAGAGAGACAAAAAGATAAGTTTTAAACATAAAGGTGACAAGTGTCACCATCCAATTCACTCTTGACTTTGACCATTTAACTTTACCTTTACCTTTACCAAATAAATACCAAAAAAATTGGCCAAAACATCCTCTTATTTTCTCCTCTCTTGGCCGAATTTCTTGGAGAGCAAAAGAAAGAAAATCTATCAATTTCTTCCTTCTATTTCTTGCTCAATCTCACAAATCAACCGTTAGAATCTTGATTTACTCCATAAAAACCCTTAAGTGAGTGGTTGTGAGGTGATTAGTGGAGTTGTTTGGAGGATTAAGGTGCCAAGTTGTTCCTTTTCTTGCATTTCAAGGTGAGTAGCTAGGGAATGCTTCCTTTGGTCTTGATAATGTCAAAGTAATGAGTTGTGTTGACTAAATGTGTGATTGGGTGAAAGATATCTTGATTTTTGGTTGAATTGGTGAAGTTTTATAATTATTGGTGATTTTTCTGTTTTCACATGAATATGATTATGTGGGCATGTATGATGATTGGAAATGGTATTGAAGGAAGCTAGAAGGTGGAAAAAGTGGTTAATTGCAAGCAATTTCTGTTTTGGAAAGAAAATTGGAAAGTTAGGGTTTCATTGTTCTTCATTCTGCCTGGCACTGTAGCTCATAGTTAGAGGCCGAATTGGCTTTGGGTTAAAACATGAAAGTTGTAGGGAATGATATTTTAGAGGTACCTGAAAAATTTCAGGTCAATCGGAGTATCGTAGCTTGAGAAAAGACGGAATTACCCTTGCTGCCCTGGTTTTACCCGAATTTGAGAATTGCTTCTGTAATGGGTTATTTTGGTTGGGAATGCTTCGGAATTAGTTGTTGAGGTCTTCTGATGCATTGTAGCCCTGTTTCTTAGCTTTCGGATGGCTTTGGAATTACTTGATTTGGACTTAGGTAGCCTGATTTATGATGTTTGTACCAGAATGCGATTTGTGAATCTGTTTTTGCGAATCTGGTGTAGTAGATTGCATTTTTGACCTAGTTACACTCGAAACTGGGTTGAGTGACCTTCTACAATATTGAAACCCTATCTCCTAGCTTCGAAACGGTGTATCTTGCACCTCGATCCGATAATCGTAGTGCCATTGGTGCCAAAACCGTAAAATGATGTCAAAAACTATTTTTCTGGTTTAGAGCTTAACTTTAATTTCCGGACTTTTCCCTAGCTTGACTTGTACTTGTACTACTGGGAACTTGCTGAATGGCTATTGAATGAACTTATTCTTGTGTTTGTACCTTTGGGTTTGAATGAGAAAAATAATGAAGCCATGATGGCTGGAAAAGTTAGCAAATTTAGTGGAAGCGCTGTCCGAGCTTTGAAAGGACTTGATTGCATTGAGTTTGTGATCTAAGACTTGGATTTGAGCAAGGCAATGATATATGATGGATGGTTTCTGAGCCATGGAGGTGAGTGACCCTAAACTGTTTCCAAAGTTATTTTTGAACTGTTTTCTTGCATTATTTGTGAGAGCCCGTAATTTTTCCATTTTAGGGTTTTATTATATTTAATGGCTTGTTTTCTGCACTTTCTGTATCCGGAAAATTTTCTAGATAATTTTTATGAGCAGATATAGTTTTTAGATGATTTTTTCTAGTAACAAATAGTTTTTGAGAAATTAAGAGCGTATACCGGACGTGGGACCCACTAGTGCGAAAAGTTCGGAAAAATTCGGCCAACTAGGTTAAGTTTTGGATATTGGAATTAATTTATCGGGTGTTAAGAGATAACTAGAAGTTGCAATTTGGATTGGTGTGAGAGGAAACAAAGTGATAGACTTGCATTAAATAAGTGACAAGTGTCACCATTTGGTTGGAGGGACTTGTAAGACCACTATTCACCTTTTGTCCAATTGACCAAATAAATCACAAAAATCACCAAAAATTCACCATTTTTCTCTTCATCTTGGCTGGCTCTCTCTCTCACAAAGAAAGAAAGAAACTCTCCAAGTTCTTGATTCCATCTTGCTCCAAATCATCAAAACAACCACTTAATCTTACTTTTGTTCCATAGAAAACCTTAAGTGAGTGTTTGTGTGGGGTTTGGTGGAGTTGTTTGGAAAGCTAAGAGGACTTGTTGCTCTCTATCTCTTGTTTCTAAGGTGAGTTATGAAGAACCACTCTCCTCCCTCTAATGATGCTTAATTTATGATTAGTGGTGGAATAAGATGCAACTTTATGGATTTTATTGTGATTTTTGGTTGAATTGATGAAGTTTTGTAATTATTGGGGATTTTTCTGTTTTAATATGAATATGATTGTGTGGCTATGTATGATGATTGGAAATGGTATGTAAGGGATATAGGAGGTGGAAAAAGTGGATAATTGCAAGCAATTTCTGTTTTGGAAGAAAATTGAAAAGTTAGGGTTCTAATGAATTACATTCTGCCCGATTTTGTAGCTCATAGTTATAGACTGAATTGGCCTTGGGTTAAAACATGAAAGTTGTAGGTAATGATATTTTAGAGGTGCCTGCAAAATTTCAGGTCAATCGGAGTAGCGTATCTTGAGAAAAGTCGAAATTACCCTTGCTATCCTTGTTTTACCCGAATTTGGGAATTGCTTCTGTAATTGGTTAATTTGGTTAGGAATGCTTCCGAATTGGTTGTTCAGGTCTTCTGATGAAATGTATCCCTATTCCTTAGATTTCAGATGGCTTTGGAATTTCTGGATTTGGACTTATGTAGGCTGTTTTATGATGTTTACACTACAATGCGTTCTGTGAATCTGTTTTTACGGTTATGGTATAGTAGATTGCATTTTTGACCTGGTTACACTCGAAACTGGGTTGAGTGACCTTCTGTAATATTGTAGCCCTATTCCTTAGCTTCGAAACGGTGGGTCTTGGACCTTTATCCGATAATCGTAGTGCCTTTGGTGCCATTACCACAAAATGAGGTCAAAAACTGTTTTTTTCAGGGCTAAAGCTAATTCCATTTCCGGATTTTCTGGTTTCCCCTAATGCTTGTATATGCTTATGGAACCCTATTTTTGGTAGTATTTGGCATTGGTTTATGACTTGTAATCGAGTCTTATTGTGTTTATTTAAATAGTTTAGGACTTGACTTTCATATCCGGTCATTTCATAGCTAAATTTTGTACTTGAATGCCATTAAGCCTAGTGAACGGCTTTTGGGAATGAGATTATTTTTGTACGAGATGTTGGGACTGATTTGAGGAAATAATGAAGCCATGATGGCTGGAAAATAGGTAAACACTAGGGATATGCTGCCGAAATTTTACTTGAAGGCTAGTTGGATTTACTTGTGATTTGAGCGAAGGGCTTTTGGGTTGTTTGAGCCTAGGTCTTCATGTTACCTTTTCGTTTCCAAAAATCATGTTTTACACCCTTGCTTTAGTAATTATTTGGCGAGGCATACGACTGGTAGTCGAGCCTCACATATACTCGATTTTTGAAAGTGGAACCTTCAATTATTTTCCTTGGATTATTTTAGGGTTTCTTGGCGATTAAAGCTCTCTTTTGGGAGGTATCTGTACTGACCCCGGTGAGTGTTCCACTACCTGCTACCCGTTATGTGAAATATCTGAATATCTGAAATACTTGATTTATGACTGTTGGAGCCAAATACTGTTTTGATAAAAAGGGAGGCGAGGGTGTACTTTATCACACTCGTTCTCTTGTCTGTTCATATGCCAATTTTGAACGCGTATCTGAATCTGCTATCGGTATCTGTATCTGTTATCTGTATCTGGATCTGTATCTGTTCTGACGTCGTTTGGAAGCTTGTATCCAACGACCTTTCTGGGACCTCTGAGCTCAACACCTGTGGCCAGTTACTCGAGTCGGGCCGGCAAGGGCCTGGTCGATTAGATAACGAACCACGGTAGTCTGTTTTGGGATCTTTGGGTATTGAGACCCTTGATTCCGGTATACTCGAGTATTACCAATTCTGATCTGATTGGATTTCGGGCCCGGTGGGGGTACGTGAGGTGGAAGGAGTCGAAGAAAGTGGAGTCTACGGTATTGGTTACTTCTGTAACGTTGACGGAGTGTCAACTGTTATTGCGATCAAGTTTCGGTGAAGCGAATGGGAATTTGGCTACTGAGAGCCACCCGTATCCTTTCTGTCTATGGTGTTTGTTCACTTCTTTATTTGATGCACATATGTGATTAATTGAATTTGAAGTTCCATGTTTCTTACTGCTATATGTCTGGTACCTCATTGAGCGCAAGCTCACCCCTTTCCGTTCCTTTTTTTTTTCCTTACAGGAAAATAAATACTTTTGGACTGGATATGATAATTGGTTGCCGAAATGAGCTAGTTGGACACATCTTTTGTATAGCTCATTTATTGAAACCCTAAATGTACTTTTGGGACCGTTTCTCTTTTGATTTGGCAAATCAGACATGTATCCACTTTTGAATACTTTGGTATGCCCCTTTGGGTTGTATATGCTTAATTTCGAGATGTAAATATTTGCTTGACGTTTCGTTGGATTTTGACGGGGATGTTACTATTCATAACCGACTCCGTTTTCATTTTTTTTATTTTGTGATTTTGACTTGTTTACGCGCGTTTGTATGTCCCGAAACGTATTAGTCCCGAAACTGAACCGTTAGTCCTGGCGAGAGCTGGGCATGCAGTCCGCTAACCCCTTTGGTTCGCCTTAGGGGAAAGTGGGGCTGTCACAGGTGGTATCAGAGCCACTTCGCGTGGTCTCTGCGCAGAATGAGCTTGGGGCCAAGTGGTGTTATGGTCCTACTTTTGGTGAAGGTGTCTAAAAGGGTTAAGTGCTCTTTGAGCATAAGTTATGAACCGGGCATGTTATAAGTGTAAAACTCTTTATCATGCAACTTGAGGAAGATAGATGTGTACGTCAGGTAGGAATCTTAAACCTTGTTGATTTGCACTTGGGAGCGTACGACCTGAGTTGTAAATTCTCTTAGTTTGGGATTCTTATACTCGAGTACCAAATACTATTCCTAAGGGAATACTTGTGAATTCGGAAGTGGTATAGTCTTGTGTATGATGAGGTAACTAGAAATCATAAGTGATTTTGAGATAAGTTATGATGACAAAGGTTAGAGCACGGGGGATTCTTGTATTGGACTTGACATTGACCCGATTGAGGAGATTGGAATGACGGATGCTATCGCGGATTTGCCCAATAAAAGTTGAGCTAGGGTTTTGATAGATAGTGGTTAGATTTGGACTGTAATAGTTACTGTGGATGTTTAACGTGTTAGCTTTGAAAACCTATTTTGTTTCTCCTATGAATGTGCACATTGTTATGTGTCTACTTGATTTTCCTATGGACTACTTTAAACTACATATGTAGTTATTTTGTGCTATACCAGATAAATATCTTTGGGATTCTTGATTGATTACCTGTGTCTATGTACCTAACTGAACCCTATCCTCTGAGATATATATGTATATATATAATGGAAAGGAAAGCTAAGAAAATGATATTTCGGCATCTATGTAGATTTAGACAACCTCGGGATTAAGGAAGGGTCATTGGAAATCTGTGACCGACCAAATCGAGAACCTAGGGCTGAGAGAAGGAACCCAGTAGTGTAGGCCTGTGTCTTAGATTCAAAACGCCATAAGAATTTTTTTTTTTTTCAATCCGAGAGGTGTAGCTTCAGGTGTAATAGGAAATGTAAAAAGGTGAGAGGAACTTGATGATTTTAGATTTCCTTTGCTTGATATGATAGTTGTGATCGAGGGAATTGGACTAGAGCTAGGAAACTATCTATGATGGATGAGGATCATGAGCTGTGGTTGGTAAACGATTCCAAAATTGTTGTCAAAATTATTTTCGAACTGTTTCCTGTACTGTTTTCTTGTGTGTTTGCCATGCAATGATTTGGCTCAAATGAGTGCTTGGAAGTCTTGTGCTTAAAACCAACGTCTCCAAATTAATGACAATTGACTTGAATATGGGAGCACCGATGGCTCATTTGTACCGCTTGACTGATACTGGATTTTATTGGAGAGTTGCATGTTTAAGTACCATGATCTCCCTGGCTCACAAGAGCAATAAATGTACATTTGATTACTGATTCATGACACCAGCTAAATGCACTACTGCGAAACTTATTTGATTATTGAGTTTTCTGGATACTTGTTGAGCTTTTAGCTCACCTTAAAATATTTATTTTCTCTCCACAGGACTCGAGGCGAAGGAAACACTGTTTTTGCGGTTCTGGTGTAGTAGATTGCATTTTTGACCTGGTTACGCTCGAAACTGGGCTGAGTGACCTTCTGCAATATTGTAGCCCTATCTCCTAGCTTCGAAACGGTGTATCTTGCACCTCCATCTGATAATCGTAGTGCCATTGGTACCAAAACCGTAAAATGATGTCAAAAACTATTTTTCTGGTTTAGAGCTTAACTTTCATTTCCGGACTTTTCCCTAGCTTGACTTGTACTTGTACTACTAGGAGCTTGTTGAATGGCTATTGAATGAACTTATTGTTGTGTGTGTACCTTTGGGTTTGAATGAGAAAAATAATGAAGCCATGATGGCTGGAAAAGTTAGCAAATTTAGTGGAAGCGCTGTCCGAGCTTTGAAAGGACTTGATTGCATTGAGTTTGTGATCTAAGACTTGGATTTGAGCAAGGCAATGATATATGATGGATGGTTTCTGAGCCATGGAGGTGAGTGACCCTAAACTATTTCCAAAGTTATTTTTGAACTGTTTTCTTGCATTATTTACTCGATTGCATATCATGCGTACTTGTATGTGAGTGATCCTTGTTTGTTGTATTTTCTTGACTTCATGACTTGTATTATTGTTTGATAATGTGTTAAGTGCTTTCAATGATTTCCAAAATGGGTTTTCTAGGCGAGTGTGTACTTTATCGCACTCGACCTCGATAAATGTGAAATTTTCAAAGATGGAACGACTGAAATGTTACTTGTGCATGAATGTAAGCCTTTTGGCTGAACTGGCCACTGCCCCATGTTACCGATCGACTCGAGCCAGAAGCGGACTCGGTCGGGCGATATGGTGACCTGGGTGAACGTTTGGTATACTCGAGTATTACCTTGTAGGTTGGTGGAGGTTGGTGGAGCCTAGCCGATGTCCAGGAAAGGTTGAATGAACGAACGAACGAACGAGGGTTTTATTGATAAATGAAAAAAATGCATTTTCAAATGAATGAAGGAAAGGGGAATGACAGGAGAACGAACGAATGAACGAATGAACGAATGAACGTATCCTTTTCATGTATGGTTTCTTGTAAATGTTGTAATTGTTTCTTGACTTATCGTTTGATTTATGACATCATTGAAATGAACTATTGTGAAACTGATTTGATTACTGATTTTACTGGTTACTCGCTGAGCTTCTAGCTCACCCTAAAACGATTTTATTCCCCTCCACAGGGCTCAAGGCGAAGGAAGGGCTTGTAGTACTTATTCACGTGACTGGATGGCTTATTTGGAATTATTTCCGCTTCGCTTATGACATGTAATTATTGGAGAATTTGATGTAATATTTGAGATGTATATTGTATTTCTTTGAGGACTGTAGTGAACGACTGAGTCCCGGCGAGAGTTGGGCAGACGGCCCGCCGAACCCTTTGGTTCGCCCTAGGGGGAGGTGGGGCTGTCACATATGTGGTGGTAAGGAAGTGGTGGTCAAGTGGGGGGTTCAATCGGTAGTGATTGATACCCGTCGGTTCGAGCCATTTTTTCTTAAATCGCGTATACTAGGGTTTTTAACTTCTAATCACTAACTTATTATTATCACTTCTAATCATATAATATTTTCTCATCCAAAAGTCACTCTTACCTACCAAATTTGATCCTCACTCCGTACCGAATAGTCATACTACAGAAAAACGTGAAAATCCTAATTCGCTCTAACTTGGAAACGGACAACGAAAACCCTTACTTCTATATTCATTTACACTTATTGTGGGGTGATTGGGTAGTAGGGCCATAATAAATGAATAATTTCCAAATAAAAGGGCATTTTTAAGAAAAACGTGAGGGGTTTTACAATTCCATAAATGGAATTTAGGGTTTCAGTTAAAATATGAGAAATTTGAGAAAACGGTCAGTCACAAGTGAAACTAGGGTTTTGATTAGACTTTTAGGGTTTCCAGTCTTTTAAAATAAAACAAGGTTTTAAATCAAACCCAAAGAAATAACTTTAGTTTCTTCTTTAAAACAAAATAATGGTTTAAAATAAAAATAAACTAAAGAAACCGTAATATCCTCTTGAGACTAAACAAAAAATGATCCTAAAAGTTGGGGTATCACAAGGTGCAAGTGTTCAAGGCTCAAGATGATCAAGAACCTCAAGAATCGCAAAGGGTGGTACAAATGATCAAGGCTCAAGGTGATCAAGATTTTCAAGAAGAGGTAGGCCAAAACTTCTGAGTTCCTTTCTTTGTGCGATTTTCTATTTTGGGTAGGAACTTGATGTAAGAAACTGATTTGGAAATAAGACACGCCTCTCCTTGCGGGATTTCCCTTGTTCTTGCCAATCGGCCTTCTCTCTTTTCTTTTGTTTTCCGTTTCTGTTTTCTCTTTTTTTTTTCTTTTTTTTTTTGACTTAAAGAACAACTAAACCACAACTTGACCGAACTTGGAGTTGAATTCCAGAATTGATTTGGTCCTCAATGCACACGTACAAGCCTCCAAGAATTTCCCACGCAAGTTTCAAGAACTCCAACTTGCGTTTCTGTGTATTTTTTTTTCCTTAACAAGCGGCACAAGCCACTTGGCCGAATGTATCTAGACCAAAATCTGGTCAGCCCCTCTACTCGCAATAATGCACAACCCAACTCTCTCAAGATACTTTCACGAATTTCAAGAACTTCTAGGTAGTGACCAAGAACTTCAAGAAACCATAAAAATCTGGTAGGTTCACTTTAGGATTCCCAACCCCAACAAGTTTTAACCCAAAAGTCAGTTTAGGAAATTAATAACAACTCGGACAACACATGTAGCTACTTGGACAGATTTGAGCACAAGAAGAAACCCTAGCCGCACTCAAGAAACCCTAGTTGCCGCTGCTATGTTTTCTTGTTGTTTCGGCTTGGACTCTCTATTTGGACAGAATTGGGATGCAACAAGGACACAAGCTATGGGCAGATTATCAACGGCAACATCAACACATGCATGGACAGATTTAGACGTAACAATGGAGCAACAAACTTCGACGAACAGAATTTTTTTTTGACTAACAATGGCGCAACAAGAACAACAACTACGACCAGAATTTTATGACAAGGGACACGACTTGGAACAAGAAATTACTCGGTTAGATTTGTTTTTTTTTTGTGTAAAACAAGGCACAAATGGACAGATTTGGACTCGACTTCAACAACAAAACAACGACCGGAAATTTTTTTTTGAGACAATTGCAGCGGACACAAAGGAACTAACGATAAACAAGGACAAACAATGGATATAACGAACGATACCTCAACCAAAGCTCTGATACCAACTGATACGTTCCTCGATCAACACGTTTCGAGACACGTAGCACGTTTGCCCAAGGATCTAGCGAGGTTGTCTTACGCTTGGTTTGCGAAACCTAGAATCAAACGGACGACACGTTTTGATTAAAGGCGGTGGAACGACGACTCCGATGAAGGTGATTACTCCAAGGGATAGGTCGGTAGAACAATCAAGGACAAGACACAAGATTGCTCAAAAAAAACCCTTGCTAGAGCAAGTAAGGTGCTCGAAAATTCTCACAAGAAGAATAAACGAAAATAAGCAAAGTTTATTGATAAAACGTCTACCGAAACCTTACAAAGCAAGCCTATTTATAGGCTAAAGTTACTAAAACCCTAAAGGGACTAGGAAAGGGAAAATTCGGCCCATGCTCTTACTTCAACACTAATCAATTGCTAAATAAATACTAGGGCCTAAGGCCTTATTCGGCCAACTCTCTTGGCGGCCCATTTAACTCTTCATGGGCTTGGATCATGGTGTAAGTGACTTGATTGTCTCTCTCCAAGCCCTCAATATCTTTGTGGACTCCATGCTGGTCTTGGGCAATTCTAACAAGGGCTTGGAGTGATTCTTTGAAAAGCTTGGCTCGTGCACGTGTAACTGGGCCCAATGGAACTCGGACTGGATCATTACGTGGGCCGAGATCTGTGCACACATCATCGGCCAAGAAGGAAAGAAATGGGAATCAATTTTGGGTCAATTTTTGGATTTTTGGTAAAGTTGGGTAAGATGGTCAAAGTCCAAGATCTAATCACAAAGTGACACTTGTCACCTTTTTGGTTTAAAGCTATCCCTTTGTCCCTCCAACATCAATCCATTTAGGTAACCTCTAATTGCCTCTTAACACCTAGTAAATTAATCCCTGTATACAAAACTTAACCTAATTGTCCGAATTTTATCGTACTTAACGCACAAGCTGGTCCCACGTCCAATATGCACTCCTAAAATCTCAAGAACTAACTTGTACTAGAAAAATGATTTTAAAACTATATTTACTTAATAAAATTATCTAGAAAAGTTTCCTAATAAAGAAAATATAGAAAAGGCGTGCAAT
This sequence comes from Coffea eugenioides, assembly GCF_003713205.1. Lineage (NCBI taxonomy): Eukaryota > Viridiplantae > Streptophyta > Magnoliopsida > Gentianales > Rubiaceae > Coffea > Coffea eugenioides. The sequence continues at coordinate 37,319,105 of NC_040038.1, forward strand.
TCAATAAAATAAAGCCTAGAAAATAAGAAAATTTTCGGGTTCTCACAGACCACGCAAAATAGCTCTGATACCACCTGTGACAGCCCCACCTTCCCCTAGGGCGTACCCCAAGGGTTAGCAAAATGCCTGTCCAGCTCTCGCCAAGACTATTAAGCCGAAACATGTGTAAACCCTACCGAACGCGCAATAGAACTTTGATTCTTTCCAACGGATACAGGAAAAGTACACATAGCCGGAGAAACATGCATTTCAATTAATATACGTAACCATACACTTGCATAAATGTAGACATTGGAGTCTTTACAAAGCCCAAAATGTTATACTTGATTAAAATACAGTTAGGGTTTACTATTACAGAGGAGCTTAACAAAAGAATAGCTATAACTAGGTGTACTTTTTTCTTCAAAAATCACGGTTCTAAATATTGTTCCCTGTAAGGAAAACAAAAGATAACGGGGGTGAGCTTACGCTCAATGAGGTACCATAAATACAAGCACCCAAGAATCACAAAAGTACAATTGTACTCAATCAAATATAGCCATCAAATATAGAGGAATGAACACCATAGATAAACAGTAAGTAAAAGGATACAGATGGCTCCCAAGTGCCAATTTCCTCTTTTGCATCACCAGAGATTGATCGAGTAGTAGTTGACACTCCGTCAACTTTCAAGGAACTAACCAGTCCAGTAGAGCACCACTTTACACCAAATTCCATCCACTCAATGTGACAGCCCCACCTCCCCCTAAGGCGTACCAAAGGGTTCGGCGGACCGCCTGCCCAGCTCTCGCCGGGACACAGTCGTTCACTAAAGTCCTCAATTAAATTACAAGATAAATCTCAAATATTACATCAAATTCTCCAATAATTACATGTCATAAGCGAAGCGGAAACAATCCCCCAAACTATACATAAAATGATTCCAAATCCAAACTGTACAAGATATATGCCATCCAGTCACATGAATAAGTACTACAAGCCTTCCTAAGAACTCATTAAAGCCAAATCATGTCATGAACTCACATGCAAGCACGCATGATATGCAGTCGAGTAAATAATACAAGAAACATTTCAAAAGTACTTGGGAAATAGTTGAGGGTCACTCACCAACCACGGCTCATAATCCTCATCCATCGTAGACAGTTTCCTCGATCAAGTCCAAGGCCTTCAACTCAAACTCAAAGCATCAAATTCTTTCAAAGATCGGACAGCATTTCCCCTACATTTCCTTACTTTTCCATCCTACAAGCAACACCATTTCATCTCAAAGCAATCACATACACATCATAGACTATCAAATACACCTTTCGACACAATATCCATAACTGAAGCTACACTTATCGGATTGAAACGAATCTTATGGAGTTTCGAAACCAAGGCATAACCCTACATTTCTTATGAAGACCTCCAAAGCCAAATCATGCATTTTCATAGTCAAAAATGGAAAACTCCACGAAAACAGAAATCTGGGCGCGAAACAGGGTTCATGGACAGTCAAGGGTATTTTGGTCATTTCACATGTTAAAGTGTTTGGATCGAGCTGAAATTTTTCAGGCAACTATTTAACACCATTTTCTACAACTTTCATGTTTTAACCTAAGCCTGATTCGGCCTCTAACATGCTCAAATAAATCCGGTCAGAACATGGCAGATTCAAACCCTAAACCTGGAATTTCGTATCAAACCAGAAATTTTCCGCAAATAACCGCAATTGCTGCACAAGGGATCCATTTAACACACTTTAGAGCCATCAATCCAAAGCCAACCATAATCATCATATGAAAACAGAAAAATCCCAAAAAAATCAGAAATTTAACTAACTTCACTTTAATCCATGAAATCTTCCATAAAATCACCTCTTAAGCAAACACAAGTCACTACTAAACCATTATTAAGAACAAAGAAAGGATTGCTAGACATGATACCTTGAAATCTCAAGAAAGGTGATGGCTTAGTCCTTTCCCTTCTCTAATCACTCCACCACTACCTTCAATCTTCCTAGGCAAGTGACTTTTATGGAGGAATTGGCAATTCTATCGGTTAGAATTCAAGATTGGAGTAAGAAATTGGAGTGAAAGATGAAGGTTTTTCTCTCTCTCTTGCTCTCCAAGTTTCGGCCATGAGAAGGAAGAAATGGCTTGGTTTTTTGTCAAATTTTGGTTTTAGTAAAGTTGAGGTAAGATGGTCAAAAGTCCGACTTTGAATAAGAAGGTGACACATGTCACCTTTTGGTTTTAAAACTTATCTTTTTGTCTCTCTAATACTAATCCATATAGGTAACATCTAATTATCTCTTAACACCTTGTAAAATAATATCACTTAATACAAACCTCCAACGAGTTGTCAAAAATATATTGCATTTACCGCACTAGCGGGTCCCACGTCCAAAATACACTTCAAAATTAACGTGGACTAACTTGTATCAAGGAAATGATTTGAAAACTATATTTACTTATAAAAATGTATAGGAAATTAATATATTGAAGAAAGGTACAAAATTATAGACAAGAAAACAAAATAATGTCTCGAAAATATACAAAATTTTCGGGTTCTCACACTCATTCTTTCGGGGCGTCACACTCAACATACCTCTTACGGGGCCCTAACGCCTCAACAGGAACAGAGGCGGTAATACTCGAGTATACCAGGAATCCAGAGTCTCCAATACTCAAAGATTCCAAAGAAACAGACCCCCATGGTTTGTTAATTTTCCTCGACCAAGCCCCTTGCTGGCTCGATTCAATTAACTACCAATGGGGTCGAGCTCAAATTTAACAGGAAAGTCGTCGGATACAAGCCTCCAAATGACATCAGATCATACACAAGTAACAGATTCAGTTGTATACAGGAATACAGGAACCAAACAAACAGACGAGAGAGCGAGTGTGATAAAGTACACCCTCGTCTCATTCAAAATAAACAGAGGTCACAGTCATTCAAGTCACAGATTGCAAGTACAAGTAAACCAGTTAAACAACAAGTCATGCGAGTAGTACACTCACCAAATCAAGCAAAAACAACTTCAAAAGTTTCCTCCCGAAGTACGCCCTTGGTCATCGGCATGTCCTAGAACAATCAAGGAAAAACAATTGAGACTCGACTCCAAAACCTAGTGAACGGAATTCACAAGCGAGACTCGGTTACGAGTCATGGGGCTATCCAAATGAACCACTAATGCAAAGCAAAAATGCGGCTTCGAAGTGAAAAGGTAACAGTTGGCCCTAAAGATACGAACGACCCCAAAACCCTTCACTTCTGCCCAAAAACCAAACCTACAACGATTTACCAACTCCAAACTTAAAGTGGGAAATGAAAGCAAGAACTGTTCTAAAAAAACAAAATTTTCCAGTTTTGTGCAACACTATTTGAAAAATCATATCTCAAGATTCTTAAGTCCAAAATTGATAAACTTTATACCGTCGGAAAATAGATTCAAAGGGTTACATGTTCTTAGAAGACACATTTGTAAGATTCAGTCCACACATTAGTCAAATTCGAGCCTCAAGTTGCTGCTTCATCCAGTAAAAGACAGAACAAGTATGCAATTTCAGTCAACTTTGAAAAATCACAGATATTCAAGGAATTTGAGAAAAAGGCTGAAAATTTCATGGTTGATAGTACTCTGACTCTAGTTTAAAACGCAATAAGCGGAACTAAATTCTGACCTTTCTATCACAAGATATAGCAGTTTTCCCAAGATTGCCCAAGGTTTCCTGAGGACAAAGTTTCAGCAGCACCTCCTTTGTTTTTACTAAGTTTTTCCAGCCAATTCAAGGCTTCAATCTTACCACAAAACAACCTCAACTCAAGCATATACATATCAAGTCAACGACTTACCAAATCAAGCGCATAACCATCACCTACTCAAGCTAGCAATTGAAACCCTAAGCTGAAATTTAGGCACACAAGCTGAAATTTTTCGTGGGCAAGCAAAACTAGCATATAAAAACTCAATATTATACATAACAAAACTATCAATCCATGACCAATGCTCAAACACCAAATAAGAGCAGTAAATTCACCATAAAACTGAAATTTCCCATGTCACCACCTCAACTCATGGAATATTGCACAAAACTACACATTTAACAACCCTAAGCCACAAATATGCAATTATTGGAAGCAAAGAGGGATTTTTTTTGGCAAGTTACCTTAGAAACACTAGAAAGATGGTAGCTTAGTACTTCCCCCTCAAAAATCACTCCACCAACACCTCTAATCCTCCTTAGTAGGCAACTTTTATGGAGTAGTTTGCAATTTTGATGGTTGGAACTCAAGATCGAAGCAAGAAATTGGAGTGCAAGATGAAGTCTTTTCTCTCTTTTCTCCTCTCTATGGTTTGGCCAAGCAAGAAAGAAAAATGGAGGAATTTTGGTCAAATTTTTGTTTTAGGAAAGTTAAAACAAGTTGGTCAAAGTCCAACTTCCATAGGTTTCATGACACTTGGCCTTTTCTAGAGTTTTCTCTCCTTCCCTTGTCTTCCAATGATAATTTTATCTAGCTAACCTCTAATTATCTCCTAATACCTTATAAAATATTATCCCTTTATGCAAAATTTCAACTAATCGCCAAAATTTATCGCACTTAACACACTAGCGGGTTCCACGTCCATAATACACTTCAAACTTAACATGAAATAATTTATACCAGAAAAATGATTTAAAAACTATACTCACCTATACAAATCTCTAGAAATTAATATAATATAGTATAGTGAAGAAAATGTGTGACGCCCCCACTTCTCCCAAGGGCGAACCCAAGGGTATCCGCGGAACGCCTGCCCAACTCTCGCCAGGACTCGCTACAATCCATAATTCAAAAACTAGAAATACTTCAAATATTTTCAATATACATTTAAAGTACTCCAAAACATTTCATACTTACCAATAGTTAACTTTCAAGCTTAAATACAACCCAAAAGAATATGTACTACAGCTATCTGCTATAACACAACTTAAAGTCTCCAAAGAAAATGACTTAGTACTATTCGCGAACACTCTCGGTCTTGAACTCTGTTAAGAAAAACAAAAGCGTTGAATGAGCTAAACAGCCCAGTGAGGTTCCAAAACACCTAAGCAGTTCTAATAAATCAAGTAATTTGAGCATAACACATATATGGTTCAAGATTTCACATTGACACATTAAAATGAGATATTTATCATTTTACAGAAATAAACACACATTAAAAGGATACGGTGTTCACATGGAACTGTTTCGGTCAACTGCACCTTATAACCCCAATAATTTCCCCGGTTTGTCTGGCTATCGTCTTATTCCTCCAGTGGTAATACTCGAGTATACCGATACGGTGAACCAGGGTTCCAACCTATCCGATCGAGCCCAGTCCTGGCTCGACCAGGTTAGTAACCAAGGGCAGGGCCCAGTTCAGTTAAGAGCTTACAACATGCGCAAGTAATCAAATAAACCGGTAAACGGTAGAAATTCATGGTTAAACGGTAGAAATTTATTATTTTCGTAGGTCAAGTGTGATAAAGTACGCACTCACCTTAAAACAGTAGAAAATTATATAGGAGCAATTATAGATAACACCTAACACTTAAACACACAAGAAATATGCGGTAAACATGTAGCAAAACTATTCAAGTCACAAACACCTACAAGGAACACTCACCAATTCAAAATAAATGATTAAATACAAATAAGATCTTTAGTAGTTGGCTCTGAGATTCTCTTCAAGATCCTCTTGAGCTCCTGAAGAAATAACAATTATCTATCACTTACCAATACTTACAAACCCCTTGCCAAACAAGGAAGAATGTACACTTGCGTAATACTAAGATAATGTCTTAAAAGAGCTTCATTCTAGTGAAATTCAAGATTCAAAAGTGAGAGTTCAAAGTCACAAGGGATAACTCGTATCCTCCATGAAACCGGATTCAAAATGAACTATCAATATCAAAAGGACATGAAAAGTTCTTAAAAAATCATTTCCAAAGAAATCAAGAATTTTCAGCTTTGCGCGACAAACTTGGTAAAATCTGATCTTGAGTTTGGTACGTCTAAAAATGGAAAAATTTATACCGATGGAAACTAAATCCATAGTACTAAAAGTTTCTAGAAGACACTTTTCCAAGGTTTCAAACAGAAAGCATTCATTTTTCAGCTCAAATTTGCTGATTTAAACAAGCAAGACAGAACCAGAACCAGTCTTGGTTTTCTTGTAATCTTTGGAAATTCGGCAAATTCACAGAAAGTGAACTAACCTTTGAAATTCATAACACAATAAGAGTCCCATAGAAATTTTTAAACACCACAAGCAGAACCAAATTTGGAGTTTCGAGCAACAAGATACAACAGTTGGAAGTTGGTTGGTTTTTATACCCTGTTCAGTGAATTTCCAGATTTGAAGAGAAATCTTTGGGGCATTATTTGAGTATCAAAATGGCATTGAAATCACACCAAATCTGGTACACTTAAACTTCCATATATGAACTACTTCTCTATCAAATTTTATACAAAAACTCCCACGAAAAGGCAGTTAACGAAACAACCAAAGTTCGTGAAATTTCCAAAACTAATCTGCCACCCTATCTCTCTTTCTCTTTTCAAAAGTCTTGTACAATGAAATCAGCCCCAAATCGATCCATTTTTTAAACCAAGGTTCTAGAAACATTTAATAAACAATTGATGGTTAAATGACACTAAAATTTCCGAAATATAACCTCCCAAAACAAGTTTGACCATTCGGTCAGCAGGAAAGGAAAAACTTCCAGTTTTCCAGCTTTGTTGCACTTTAGAAATCAGACCATATCTTGCTCTGTATAACACCGAATTGAGACTGGTTTATGGTTTTGGAAACTAGGTTCCAAATGCTACAATTCATCAGAAGACATCATTCTGAAAATCTTTTCACAAGTGGGACAAAATCAAGCCACAAAACGCAGCTTCCAGTTTCATTCGTATGAACAGTCGAAACAGAACAGCTAAATTTGCCGACTCACTGCGGTTCACTCAAAATGAACCAGCAGGAGATTGTTATACCGTTGGAAAGCTATGAATGTATAGTTTGAAATGCCACTAACAGCACTCAATTTTGACTTTTGTACAAAAAGTTATGTTCGAACAAAGAACACTGTCCGAGAACCCCTGCTATACATTTTTCCAGATTTGATTCTTGCCAAAGCTCAAGTTTTACGCAACCAAATGAACCGATTTTTGAAAGACACTTTGTACACACAATATACAACATATATCCATCGATTTCACAGTCCACCAAGCATCAAAAATTTGAAATGAAAACAGAACAATAAGACCAGAAATTTCGGACAGCACCTCTTCCTCACGGTTTCTCTCTTTCTTTTTCCTCTTCTAGTTTATTCCATTAAAACTCATCACAAAGACACTAACACACACATAAACATCTGGCAGCTCTCATATAACCAAGGTGGGAGTTCATAGAGCCCACTTCAACCAACCAAATCCAAGCAACAACAACAATAAGGAAGCTACAAGCTTCAAAACCAAGAAATGAAACAAGAAAGCAAGAGTTTTGGTGGGAGATGTTTATACCTTCAAACACAAGAGGAAACCCTAGATTTTTTGTGTGAAAAACTCCTTAAAATAGCCCCTAACTAGCTGCCCCTCTCTTCCCTTCAAGCTAGAACAAGAACCCAAGGAGTTTGATGGTTGGATGATGAATTTCAAGCAACATTGAAGAGCAAAAGTTGAAGTTTTCTCCTCCCCTTTTGTGTTGCTATGGCTGGCCGAGAATGAGAGATGGTGAGGGAGTGTTGGTGGTTTGAATGGTGATACTTGGAGAGAAAGAATGAAGAAAAGTAGCCATTAAGTTTTGTGCAAAAGTCAAATTTTCAATAGTGACTCGATAGGGTTTTGTACCACCAATTTCTCTCGGGTTTGATACACTCATGCACTAATCCTCCAAGGTACTTCCTTTAACACTGTAATTACTCACTCTTACTAGTCTAATATTAATTCCTCAAATCTCCAATAAATCGCGCGATGCGACTTTCTGGATACTATCGACGCGCGCGCGGTAAAAGTTTAATTTAAACTCACTCACATCTAATTCCTCAATTAACTTTTCTTAGTCTACTATTAATCATCCTTAGTTCTCCAAGACTAATGTACTCTCGGATTAAATTTACCTCGAAAAATGTGTATTCGCTATTTCTCGCTAAACAAGCCGTAGAAAAATTAAATTTGCTAACGAAATGTTTTAAAATTATAAAAGGGACATTTTTACATACAAATGGACTTAAAATGGATGAAATAAATTATTCAGGTAAACATTTGAATAAATACTTAAATAAGTCAGTAAATAAAATAAAAAAGAAAAATTCGGGTCCTCACAAAATGCATGCGAAGAAATACAATAATATAGAATAAGGGAATTTTACGGGTCGTCACAACCATACCCATTCTTATCCACCAAAGATAATATGCACATCTCACAAATCGATCAAACTGCAATAATACTCTACGAAACTTAACATGTACCAAAATATGAAAAGGGGAATGATAAAAATCTTAACCTAACCTTTAAAATCACTGTCAAATTAAGGCCAGCAAATAAGCAGGCAAAATAAAATTAAAAGGAAATATAAATTAGTTTTTCAAAAACAGTACTTGTGAGGACCTGAAAATTATTTTAAATTTTCTCCTGTTTTTGAAAAATTAATTTATATTTCCTTTTAATTTTACTTTACTTGCTTATTTGCTAGCCTTAATTTGACAGTGATTTTAAAGGTTAAGTTAAGATTTTATCATTCCCTTTTTTATATTTTAGTGCATGTTAAGTTTCGTAGAGTACTATGGTAGTTTGACTGATTAGTAAGATGTGCGCGTTAAATTTGGTGGACGAGAACGAATGTGGTACTAAAGGAATTATGTGATTAGAAGTGTTAAAAGTGTATTAGAGAAACCCTAGATACTTTGGAGATTAGAAACACAAGAGAGACAAAGAGATAGGCTTGAATCACGTGATGCCATTTGTCACTCATCCTTCAAAGTTTGACTAAGACCCTTCGACCAAGACTTCTTCTATTAGTTATCTTGCAATTTAGCCAACATTTCCTCCATTTTACATCACCTTGGCCGAAATTCTAGGGAAAGAAAAGAGAGAAAAACTTCCAAATATTCCATCTTGATTTCTTGCTTGATTCTTGAGAAAATCAACGCGAAACTCGAACCCACTCCGATCAATCTTAGGGAAAGCTTGAAGGTGAGCTTGGTGGAGCTTTTGGGAGGAAGAAAGTTCTTGTCTTGCAACTTATTTTGGGGGGTTTTGAGGTATTATACTACGAACCTCTCTTTTTCCTTCTTATTTTGCCATTTGAGCAAATATGGCTTGATTATGATGGATTTTATGGAAGATTTCATGATTTTGCTTATTAGGTTGTAATTTTCAGCTTTGAAATGTATTGGACAGCTTTGATATGAATGGTTTAGCTTTGTTATGAGGTTGGATATGAAATTTTAGCCTTGGTATGAGGTTATCTGTGACGACCCCACCTCCCCCTAAGGCGTACCAAAGGGTTCGGCGGACCGCCTGCCCAACTCTCGCCAGGACTCACTCACTCGTATCGCATGCATACATCCATAGACCATAAATAACATCGCAATTCAAGCTTATAATTTACATTGATGCACAATCAAGATACAAAACCTCAATATACCCAAACTGGTTCAAAGTGTATACAATCCAGATACAAAACATTCTATTCGAGTAATAGCGCGAGTACAAGTCAAAAATAAAAAACAACTAGTCTACGCTAGTCTTTACATATCTCATGCCTCGCTTGTACCCCTGAAAGGAAAACAAATGGAGTGGAATAAGCAAAAAGCCCAGTGAGGTTCCAAATAACAAATTGACCATTATTTATAAGTACAAGTTTTCGATATAGCACAGTAACGAGCATGAAGAGTTCATAAAAGTGAGCAATAACACGTCAAGTAGCAATCTCAAAATGAGCGAGTGTAAAAGTTTTCAGAAGAAACAATAATCCAATAAATAATAATCATTTCAAAGCATAAGGATACGGATGGCTCTCAGGAGCCAACTTCCCATTTCATCATCAGGAGCTTGATCACGTAATAGTTGACTCTCCGTCAATTTTCAAGTAAAGGAACCAATCCAGTAGAGCACCACTTACACTACTCTCCGTCCACCATTCACACCCCCTACTGGGCCCAAAATCCTCAATAAACACGGGTGGTAATACTCGAATATACCGATTAGTCGAGAAGATATCACTCCACTCGACAAAACAAGAGACCCAGGGTTCGTTACCCAATCGACCAGGCCCTTGCCGGCTCGACTCGAGTAACTTGCCGCAGGGTTTCTGGAATTCCAAGAAGTGTACACAACATAAACAAGTATATCAATTCAATTTCAACAATAAACAAGTATATATCAAATAAGGAAAAGTGCGATAAAGTACACTCTTGCCCGATCAAACCAATCATATATCATTTAATCATATTGATCAAGTATTGGAAACAAGTGTCCAGTTCAATCAGGTATTTGGAAGCACCCACCAAAATGAAGTGCCCCTAGTAATCACGTCTGGGTTATACTCCGGGTTCGGAGTCCAAATCTGCGATAAAACATTGTTTCAGAACTTTAAAAATCAACTAAGGTTCGAAACGTAGACGTTTCGTTCAATAAGAATCAAGACATGGAAATTCACTTGGAGAATATTCGTGAAACACTCGCTCGCTTTTCAAACTATATAACTTTGTAACATTTATACTTGGAAATGCCATTTGAGTCGAAAGTACAAGGAAAACGTATTTCTAGTAGTCATGGTCGTATTTCTCAAGGGTACAAGTTCGGCCAAATCCTTACTTATATACCTCGGTAAAAGAAGACGCAAATATCCTAGGTGGTTCAAGTGATATTCATTGATCAACTTTACCCAAGTCGCAAGTATATTTCTCTAGTCCTCGAGCGTAAATTTGGGCAGCATGCCCTTTGTATTTACCTAATTTTCCAGCCATTTATGGCTTCATTATTTTCCACATTCAAACCCAAAGGTACACACACAACAATCTAATTTCAATAGCCGTTCAATAGGCTCAAGACAATACAAGGACAAAAATCAAACTAATAACAAGTGCGGAAATGAAATTTACCAAGAGACAGATTTGACGGGTTTTTGCGGAATGAACACATCCGAGGTTACGCTAAAGTGAGGAAGAAATCTTTTGTTGTTTGGCATTATTTTGAGAAATTCATCATGAAATTTTCTGTGTGATTTTAAGCAAGATGTTCAAATTTCTTCACACTATAGGAAACACAGTTTCTTACTTTGTTCAAATAAATGGTGAGGCATCCAAATCAATTTTTGCAATCAAATGGGCCCACACAGGGGCAAATATTTGTGTAGTCCAATTGAGGATTTCGTCCGAGAATCAAATAATGCATTTTTCAAATCAATCACGCTGCTCTTTTCATGGAAATTTGAGTGCATGTCATATTTTGGTAAGCCCCCTGTGCAGGTATTCACAGTTGAAGTCGACGAAAAGCTTCTGAGTTGTGGAAGGCCGATGCCGAAAAAAGAGAAGAAAGAAGGGAAAAGGGCCCTACACTGGGGCAAATTATTTTTGAAAAAAGATTCTCTCGAAAAATCAGAAAAATTCAAAATTCAAAAGTCAAAAGTCAAAAATCAAGTTCAAATTCTTGTTTCTTGGAAAATCAAATTTAATTCCTGGTTTTTTGACAAATCAAATTCAATTTCTTGACCAATGGATGGCAGGACTGGGTCTTATCCCACTGACCATTCACAAACATCACGTTGGACCTGGATTTTGTGCCGCCAACTTCACAAAAATCACGTTGGGCCTGGATTTTGTGCCGCCAACTTCACAAAAGTCACGTTGGGCTTGGTTATCATTCAACCACCGTTAGCATCGAGTCTATCTCACTAACGTGTGCGTTTTTATTCCACCACCGTTAGCATCGAGTCTATCTCACTAACGTGTGCATTTTCTATTCCGCCACCGTTAGCATTGAGTTTATCTCACTAACGTGTGTATTTTGATTCTTACGGTAGGCTTAAGTGTAATCCCACTGACCAACTTGCCAATCCCACTGACCAACTCATCACTGGGGCAAATCTTTGGATGGTTGTTCAAGTAAATTTTATATAGTTTCTGTATGAATACTCGCATTTCATTTTCATCGCCACTAGCCGTGGGTCAGTCCCACTAGTGAGCGTTTCACTTTTATCGCCACTAGCCGTGGGTCAGTCCCACTAGTGCGGTTTTCTTTCATTCGGCCACTAGCCGTTGGGTCAGTCCCACTAGTGAGCCCTTTCTTTTATTCTGCCACTAGCCGGGGTCAGTCCCTAGGCGCATTTCTTTTATTCGGCCACTAGCCGTTGGGTCAGTCCCACTAGTGAGCCCTTTCTTTTATTTCTGCCGCTAGCCGTTGGGTCAGTCCCACTAGTGCGCATTTCTTTCATTCGGCCACTAGCCGTTGGGTCAGTCCCACTAGTGAGCCCTTTCTTTTATTTACACCGCCACTAGCCGTGGGTCAGTCCCACTAGTGAGCATTTCACTTTCATCGCCACTAGCCGTTGGTCAGTCCCACTAGTGTGCATTGCATTGTCATCACCACTAGCCGTGGGTCAGTCCCACTAGTGTGCACCATGATGTTAAATCTTATTCGGGTCAGTCCCGTGATTTTAATTTTATTCGGGTCAGTCCCATGATTTAAGTTTTTATGCGGGTCAGTCCCATGATTTAAGTTTTTATTCGGGTCAGTCCCATGATTTTAAGTTTATTCGCGGTCAGTCCCATGATTTTAAGAATTTCGGGTCAGTCCCATGATTTTAAGTTTTATCGGGTCAGTCCCATGATTTAAGTTATTCTGGTCAGTCCCATGATTTAAGTTTATTCGGGTCAGTCCCATGATTTTAATTTTGTTCGGGTCAATCCCATGATTTTAAATTTCTTGTTCGGACCAGTCCCATGATTTTAAGTTCATTCGGGTCAGTCCCATGATTTTAAATTTCTTGTTCGGGCCAGTCCCATGATTTAAGTTTATTCGGGTCAGTCCCATGATTTTAAGTTCGTTCGGGCCAATCCCATGATTTAAGTTTATTCGGGTCAGTCCCATGATTTTAAGTTTTATTCGGATCAGTCCCATGATTTTAAGTTTGTTCGGGTCAGTCCCATGATTTAAGTTTATTCGGGTCAATCCCATGATTTAAGTTTTTTCGGATCAGTCCCATGATTTTAAGTTTTATTCGGGTCAGTCCCATGATTTAAGTTTATTCGGGTCAGTCCCATGATTTTAATCTTGTTCGGGTTTGTCCCATGATTTTAAAATTCTATCCGGGTCAGTCCCATGATGTTTTAATTCGGGTCAGTCCCATGATTTTAAATTTTATTCGGGTCAGTCCCATGATTTTAAATCTTGTTCGGGTCAATCCCGTTTTAAATTTCCTGTTCGGGTCAGTCCCGTTTTAAATTTCTTGTTCGGGTCAATCCCGTTTTAAATTTCCTGTTCGGGTCAGTCCCGTTGTAAATTCCTGTTCGGGTCAATCCCGTTTTAAATTTCCTGTTCGGGTCAGTCCCGTTTCAAATTCCTGTTCGGGTCATTCCCGTTTTAAATTCATGTTCGGGTCAGTCCCGTCTTAAATTCCTGTCCGTCGGAACCATTTTGTGGTCGAATAACACAGGTAAATATTTGGTGTCTACTTCTTTGACTCAAGTTTTTCCAAAACTCAGACAAAGAGGGGCAAACTGTAGACACCAAATTTTATTTATTTTTCATGTTAGTTTTTTATTTATTTCTTTTATTTTTTTTTGGTATTTTATTTTATTTGTTTTGTTATTTTATTTTTATTTTTATTTTTTGAGTCATTTTAGCATGGGAATTTATTGAAAAAAAAATGTTTTATTTCTGTTTAAGATTCGAGTTACTGTTTATTTATTGGAAAAGGGAAAATCATCAATCGAAAAAAAGAAAAATTGATTAGCATGGCATTTTTACCTTTTTTATGCATAGTTTTGTTTTTTTTTAATTTTTACTTCAGTGGTTTTTTATATTAATTAAAAAAAAAAACACAAAAAAGCTGTTTCGTTACAGAGGTCATCGGATGGCCAAGGGAGAGGGCTTAAGATGAGATTGATTGGTAGCCATTGAACAGAGGGTTTTAGGGTTGCTGACTTGATATAAAAAGCTGAGAAGAAACCGCAGCCAGAGAAAAAAAGAGAGGAGTGCGTGAGACGGCTAGAGGAAAAAACAGAGAGAGAGCGGCTAGGTTTTGGCAGAAAAGCTTCGAGAGGAAGAAGGGTAACCAGGTGACGGGCTGAGCAAGGAAAAGAGAGCAGAGTGACGGCGGAAAAATCTAGAGCAAGAGTGAGGGAGCTAGAAGGAGTTCTTGACGGCTGGAAAACTGAGGGCTTTGAGAGAGTTGAGACCGAAAAAGGGTTAGGAAAAACTGAAAAAGGAGAAGAAGAGGAACTGGAGAGCGTCAGGAGTTGGAGATAAATCGAAAGCTGAGAGAGGAGAAGGGAGAAACGAGAAGGCCAAGCAAGGAAGTGTCATCAGAATTGCTGACCGAAGCGAAAGAACTACTACCATTGCATTCTGCTAATTTCAGCCCGAATCTGCAACAAAGGAGAGGCCACTGTAAGCCATTTTTTCCTCTAAACCTTGAGTTTTTAAGTGCTGATTCCTTAAGCTTTCCAAGTATGTATGTGCGTGATTGAAGCTTTACAAACTAAAACCTGTGAGCCCATGTTGCCTTGCGTTTGCCTTTAGCATTAAAGCTGTCGTTATTCTTGTCTGCTGTTGCCTTGTACGTTCAGTGTGGAAGAGTTTGAGGCCCATTTGATGTTTGTTCATAGATTGAGGTTTGATACCAAGATGCTAGCTTTGAAAGGGGAGGGTATTTATAGGGTTTATCTTTGCCAAAATTCTGGATAGGTTGTACAGAAAAGGGCTTGCGTTTTTTTACTTTGAATTTGTCTGCCTCTGTTCGAATGCTGGGTTTTATTTGGAATCTGGGATTTCAGTCTCTTTTCGCCATTATTAGTTTCTGCAAGAACAAAAGAGCCATACCTGTGAAATTTGCATGAAAACGATTGCAAGAGCTGCATCGAAGTTGCTTTAAAGTTTTTGTATGAATTATGCTTGCAGCAAGCTCACTCTTTCTGCATTTTTATCCCGCTGTTTTGGTTGGTTTTCTTGAGATAGTTTGGGGGGGGGGGAAGGTACTCATGCTTGGTAATAAATGAATGTTTGGAGATGTGTGTGAATTTGATGGATGAAGAGTGATTCCATTGGTGTAAGTTGGAGCTGCGAACTCGCAGCAGAAAATTGCAGCAAGAATGGGCTGGTTTACTTTGCTATTACAAAAAGTGTTTTCCTCATTCCCTCATCTTTGTTATCGTATGTCTTATTGGTTTTCCGTTGTTGAATCTTCAGCAAACGTTGCATTAGAGTGTGACATGTTAATGGTTTGAGTCTTGTGGATTTAGTAGACAAGCTTACATGTTTCTTTTGAGTCCACGTTTGTAGCTGTCTTCCTGTGCATATCGAGGCCGAAACATTGCAGAAAAGAATCCATGAATGAGTTTAAGTTTGCTAGTCTCATAACTTTCTTTCGTTTGCATGTTAAAGCTCTGGCTCAAATTTTCCTGAGCTACGTGGGTCGCTAAATGGTTTCAATTGCAGAATGTTTTTCTTCATGGTTTCTGCTGCATTTTATTTTCGATCGTTTTGAGTAGATCTTTTGTGGTATAGATGATTATGTTTGAGGTTAACAACATGAGTTGGAGGTCATGGCATCGGGAGGTTTAGTGGATGAATCTATAGACTTATTGGCATTGTTTTCACAAGCATGTTTCGGCTTCTTAAGCCAATTGCAGAAGAGAAATGTTTGGCTGGAAATTGCAGAACGCCTATCATTCACGTAAATTGCCTGATGTTGCCTTGAAAATTCTTGTACAGATGTCTAGTATCTTGGTTGCTTTATGGTCCAGGCTTTAGCATGTTTTATTGGATGTTCTGGTTTGATGTTTTGAGCCAGGTTTAGGATTTCTTCTGTTTCTTTCCTTGTTTTCTTGCTTGGGATACTCTTCGCTGGATCATATAGTGATAGACAATCATGCTTGGGTTGGCAATTCAGAATTCATGTGAGTTGGGTTGGCAAACAAATGAGTTTTTGTGCTTTTTCTGGTATGAAATACGCATGGCTTGAAGCTGTCCAAGCTTGCGGCAGAAATTTGCAGAAGTAAAGAAGATTTCAGCCTTCTACGTATGCATGCATGAAAACCAAAAAAAGAATTTACACTTTAACCTCTCAAGTCTCCCATAATGCTAATTTGGCCCGAGTAATTGAAAAGGCCAATCAAATTGATCCCTCAAACTTCCTTTTTCCTTTCAATCGGACCCTAATTTTTTTGAATCATGGACTGTTTAGTTGTTTAAATGCTTTCAATGGTTCAATTTCATGCTTATCCGGCTATTTGAGGTGCCTTGACCCTTTTTATTGTTTTGAAGCTAACATTCCCTTCATTTCATTACCATTGCAAGGGAGATAACCTCTATTTTTCTTGATTTTATTTCTCCTATGTGCTCCTAAGTGTTATGTGTGAATATGCATGCTTTAATTCGCTTTTCATTTTATGTCTAATTGCCTATTTCGCTTTCTTTTTATTTCGTCTTTTTAATTAGCAAGTCATTCGAAGGCACTTGAACGCCAAATTTGTAATAGTTAGGTATTTATTTTATTTATTTTATTTCGTTTCCCCTTCAGATTGTAGTAGGCATCCCCCTTTGTAATAGATAGGGCTTCCTTTGCTTTATTTGCCCTATGTGATTTGCATGCTTACGTGCTACGTGTTACTTGCTTTCTTAGGGCCTTGCATCTAGATACCATGCTTATGTGTTATGTGCTACGTGTTTATAGGTGATTGGCATGTCTACTTGTTTTCTATAGTCATAGATGAATGTGATGGACGAATGCACGTCACCACACTAGTCCAACGCTAGTTGTGGCTCATTGTCCCGTTTTCCACTAGTCCAACGCTAGTAGGAATTCATAGATATGGGCTAGTCCAACGCTAGACCCTTAGGGATTTCCCTCGCTAGTTCATACTTGCATGTTTCACTACATTTCATGCATTTTTCTTAGTTTTCTAGCATTTGGCATGCTCCTCCAACCCTTTCCCCTTCATTTCAGGTTTTTGCATCTTCATGCTAGTTATAGGGTACATTTGCCTGAGAGTCCCCTTTCGATAAGGGAAACGAGCGAGTGTGGCTACAAAATAGCCTTAGCACGCTAGTTCTTCCTTCTAATCAAAGGGAAAATTAAAGTCATGAAATTAGGAGTCATTCCCGTACCCGACTTGATACATTCCTCTAGGTTCATGCACTCTCATTCTTATCACTTCCTCACTCTTTCATCCATATTTTCTCACTACTTATATCCTTCTCAATACAAATGCCATGTTCACACATTTTTCTTCTTGTCACTTGTTTTTCTACCTCACAAATTGCCCCCAATTGCACTTATATGTATCTACTATCATATTTTCATCCATTTGCACACAAACACTTTTATTTTCCCAATTTGCACACATGCACTTGTCTTACATTCGCACACATGCACGTTTTCATACATTTTCACACTTGCACTTATATTTGGGTCTTCATTTGCATCATTCGCGACCTCTATGAGGACTTTCCTTATTGGCCCCCACAACTCATGTGGTTGGGACCAAAAAGCCTCGTAAGAGACATTTTAGATTTAGGATTGCATTTCTTTTTCATATCCATTAGTCATATCCAACATGCAACGCATATTTTGGGTAGAAAGATTAAGAAAAGAAGGGCTAAGTCACGCAACTAGCTTTGGCTAGGGTAAGGGAGTGCCTTAGGCTTTGCCTTTCCCTTCTCCCTTATCAAACGTGACCCCCGATCCCTTTCTTTGGTTACGTAGACCTAAAAGTTCTTTAAAAGGGGTTTGTTTACTTTTTTTGAAAAATCACTTTTTGGGTGACTTGGTACACCCTAACTCTATACCAAGTGGCGACTCCCTTTTCCATTAAAAACCCTTTTTGAACTTTGTTTGGCCAAATCGTCGCATTTTCAAGTCCCACGGCCTTTTATTTTCATTTTCACACACGTTCACATACACACTACTTTTCACACCATCTCAAAAAGTGGGGCGCGACAAAGTTCAATGCATTCATTACATATAACCAATAATTCAAGATACAAATACAAAATATAGCGATAAACACATTCATTAAAAGGATACGGGCTCACAGGAAGCCATATATTCGTTCGTTCGTTCGTTCTCCTGTCATTCCCCTTATTCCTCCGATCAATTAAATAAAATGCATTTTTGGTAAATAAACCCCTCGTTCGTTCTTTCGTTTCGTTCACCCCCTCCTGGAAATTGGCCAGGCTCCACCAACCTACAAGGTAATACTCGAGTATACCAACGTTCACACCCAGGGTCACCATATCGCCCGACCGAGTCCACGTCTGGCTCGAGTCGATCGGTAACGAAGGGCAGGGTCCAGTTCAGCCAAACGGCTTACATTCATGCGCAACTAATGTAGCAATCATTAAATCATTAAAAATTTCACGTTTCATTTAGGTCGAGCGCGATAAAGTACACGCTCGCCTAGAAAACTCTTTTTGAAAATCTTTGAAAGCACTTAACACATTATCAAACAAGAACACAAGTCATAAAGTCAAGAAGAATATAGTAAACAAGGAACACTCACCTATATACGCAAAACAACGTGTAAAATATCCTTCCGGATATTATCTTTAGTCACCAAGAAAACCTAAGATTAAACAAGAAAGAATATTACAGCTCATCTAACACAAACAATTAGGTGAAATCAAAGAACTCGACAATTGATGAGTAGAACGTATAAAAGACTTTAAAGTGAAACGAGGACATTTGGACCCGTGGACAAAAATAACTAGGGTTTCATAGTCGAAATGTAAAACCCAACTCAAAAGGGTTATAAAATTTTCCAAAGACAAGTCGGAATCCAACTAGATAGGCTAAGAAATACTGTTTTCGGGATCGTTTATATGGTTCAAAATCATCTCATATTCAAGTAGATATTATAGACTAAATGTCTTAATGAAATTCATGTAAAAAGGGAGGACAAAATACCCAAGAAAATTTTAAACCACTCCTTTTTATTGGGTAAGCGTAAGTAAACATTTGGAGTTTCCAATTGAAGAAGGATCACGTTTTAAGATGGAAAATGGTCATAGTATTTGCCAAACGAAAATATACAAATTCAAATAGAAACTTAGTCCTCAAGCGAAAATTTGGGCAGCACGCCCTTTGTATTTACCTATTTTTCCAGCCATTTATGGCTTCATTGTTTTCCTCAATCAATCCCAAAATCACACACAATATCATCTCATTTCAATAGCCATTCCATAGGCTCAAAGTCATATAAGTACAAAAATCAAGCTAACAACATGTGCGGAAATGAAGTTTAACAAAAGACAGATTTGACGGGTTTTACGTAATGGACACATCCGAAGCTACGCTTATCGGATTGGGATGTAGTTTATACAGTTTCGAAGCTAAGACAGAGGGCTACAATTTTGATGAAGACCACTTAGTCCAAATTGTCACGAACCCACCTCCCCCTAAGGCGAACCAGAGGGTTCGGCGGGCCGCCTGCCCAGCTCTCGCCGGGACTCAGTCGATCACTAGCTCCTCAAACATATACAAGATAAAATCTCCAATATAAATCAAATATTCCAACATTTACATATCAAAAGCGAAGCGTCCACGCTTCCACTGCGCCACTCTGATCCTTGGTCGCAATTATGATACAGGAGGAAGTCCAAAACTTGACTATTACACATCCAATCAATTCTAAACGTTCAATACAACCCCAATATGAATGATTGCACAAAAGGAAATCCAAGTTCAATCCATACATGAAATAATCCAGGATTAAACACTACAAGCCCTTCCTTCGCCTTGAGCCCTGTGGAGGGGAAAAAAACATTTTTGGGGTGAGCTAGAAGCTCAGCGAGTAACCAGTAAAATCAGTTATCAAATCAATTTCACAATCGTTCATTTCAATGATGTCATAGATCAATGATGTCATAAATCAATGATGGAGTATCAATAATTCAAGAAACATTTACAATGGAAAGCGATAGTAACATTCATGACAGGATACGTTCGTTCTCCTGACATTTCATTGCATTCTTTTCGTTTCATTCGTGCATTCATTCACACCGTCCCTGGCTTTTGGCCAGGCTCCACCAACCTACAAGGTAATACTCGAGTATACCGAAACGTTCACCCAAGTTCCTAGTCGCCCGACCGAGTCCGCTTCTGGCTCGAGACGACCGGTAACAAGGGGCAATGGCCAGTTCAGCCCAAAAGGCTTACATTCATGCGCAAGTAGCATTTAATCATTAATCATTGAAACTTTCATCTTTATGTAGGTCGAGTGCGATAAAGTACACACTCGCCTAGAAAACTCATTTTAACAATCATTGAAAGCAAAATCACTCATAACAAGACACTAAGATGCAAGCACACATGATATGTAAGAAAACAGTTCCAAAAGTAACTTTGAAAACAGTTCAAAAGTAGATAAAAGTAGATAATGCAGGAAAGCGGTTCGACAGTAAATTTGGAAACAGTTTGAGGTCACTCACCTCCATGGCTCAGGAATCATCCATCAAATATCATTGCCTTGCTCAAATCCAAGTCCTCAATCACAAACTCAAAGCAACCAAGTCCTTTAAAAGTTCGGACAGCACTTCCCCTGAATTTGCTAACTTTTCCAGCCATCATGGCTTCATTATATCCTCAGCCAGTCCCAAAGGTACACACACAACAACAACAAGTTCATCCCATAGCCATTCAGCAAGCTCCAAGTAGTGCTAGTACAAGTCAAGCTAGGGAAAAGTCCGAAAATGAAGGTTTAGCTCAAACCAGAAAAACAGTTTTAGACGTCACTTTGCGGTAATGGCACAACTTGCACTACGATTATCGGATTAGGGTGTAAGCCCACCATTTCGAAGCTAAGAACCAGGGCTATAACAATGTAGAAGGTCACTCAATCCAAATCCCAGCACAACTAGGTCCAAAATGCAGAAAACCAAGCCAGAACCGTAATTGCAGGTTCCCAAATCACACAAAACTGTAATCAGTCCAAGTCAGTCTATACAGGTCCAAATGCATTGATTTCAAAGGCATATGATAGCTAAGACATCAAGCTACATTTCATCATAAGACACCATCATCAAAATCGAAAGCAATTCCAGTCAAAATGGCCAATTACAAGTGCAGTTCGCACATTCTGATCACCCAGAACAGCAACAGTAAAAACGACATATCTCACTCTGTACTACTCCAAATGACCTGAAATTTTGCAGGCATCTCAAACACATCAATACCTACAACTTTCATGTTTTGAGCTAAGACCAATTCGGCCTCTATCTATGACCTAAAAATTCGGACAGAATAAAGAACCAAGAACCCTAATTTTCCAGAAATTCTTCCAAATCCAAAATTGATTGCAATTGCCAATCATTTACATCCACTAGAGTCATAACCCCTTATTACAAACCATCATAAACAACCACAATATCAAGATCACATTAAACCAGAAAATTCCTAAAAAAAATAAAAACTTCACCATATCATCCATAAGCAAGCAATAAACCACAATTTCCAACTCTATAGCCACCATTAGGCATAAATTCAACATCATTAGATATAGGAGGGTGTTCATATACCACTTACCAAGTAATCAAGAGAGAGGAAGATGTTGGACACCTTAAGTCTTCAAACAAACTTCACTAAACTACTTACTAGCACCCAAGGGAGGAATTTTATGGAGTAGAATCTAAGTTATGTGGTTGGTTTTGGAAGATTGAGTGAAATGGAAACTAGAAAGTTGAAGAATTTCTTTCTTCTTTGCTCAAGGAAGAATCGGCCATGAAGGAGAAGAAAATGGTGATTTTTGAGCAAATTTTCAAGATATTTACTCAATTTGGTCAAAAGTCAAAAGTGTGAATAGTTGCCAACAAAGTCCAACCAATGGTTGTGTGACACGTGTCACTCCATTAATGCACTCTTATCACTTCTTTCCCTCTCTCACATCAATCATATCACACACTCTACTTATCTCTTAACACCCGATAAATTTTTCACAGTATCCGAAACTTAACCTTATTGGCCGAATTTTTCCCGAATTTCCACACTAGCGGGTCCCACGTCCGAAATACGCTCTTTATTTCTCAAAAACTAACCGATACTAGAAAATCATTTAAAAACCATTTTTGCTCATAAACTTTATCTGGAAAATTTTCTAATCAAGAAAATGTAGAAAATGCGGGCGTTTCAAACTCATTTTTTTCCGGGGCGTCACAATCTCCCCTCCTTAAAAGAATGTCGTCCTCGACATTACCTCTTGTACCAATCAAGTCAAGACATCCCGCAAAAATCTCTCAAGAGTCAATTCAAACCCACAGTCCGGCATCCTAAACTTCAAGCCTAGGATACACTACAGAGATCTGAAACCTAAGCTCTGATACCAACTGTCACGACCCCACCTCCCCCTAAGGCGAACCAGAGGGTTCGGCGGGCCGCCTGCCCAGCTCTCGCCAGGACTCAGTCGATCACTAGCTCCTCAAACATATACAAGATAAAATCTCCAATATAAATCAAATATTCCAACATTTACATATCAAAAGCGAAGCGTCCACGCTTCCACTGCGCCACTCTGATCCTTGGTCGCAATTATGATACAGGAGGAAGTCCAAAACTTGACTATTACACATCCAATGAATTCTAAACGTTCAATACAACCCCAATATGAATGATTGCACAAAAGGAAATCCAAGTTCAATCCATACATGAAATAATCCAGGATTAAACACTACAAGCCCTTCCTTCGCCTTGAGCCCTGTGGAGGGGAAAAAAACATTTTTGGGGTGAGCTAGAAGCTCAGCGAGTAACCAGTAAAATCAGTTATCAAATCAATTTCACAATCGTTCATTTCAATGATGTCATAGATCAGTGATGGAGTATCAATAATTCAAGAAACATTTACAATGGAAAGCGATAGTAACATTCATGACAGGATACGTTCGTTCTCCTGACATTTCATTGCATTCTTTTCGTTTCATTCGTGCATTCATTCACACCGTCCCTGGCTTTTGGCCAGGCTCCACCAACCTACAAGGTAATACTCGAGTATACCGAAACGTTCACCCAAGTTCCTAGTCGCCCGACCGAGTCCGCTTCTGGCTCGAGACGACCGGTAACAAGGGGCAATGGCCAGTTCAGCCCAAAAGGCTTACATTCATGCGCAAGTAGCATTTAATCATTAATCATTGAAACTTTCATCTTTATGTAGGTCGAGTGCGATAAAGTACACACTCGCCTAGAAAACTCATTTTAACAATCATTGAAAGCAAAATCACTCATAACAAGACACTAAGATGCAAGCACACATGATATGTAAGAAAACAGTTCCAAAAGTAACTTTGAAAACAGTTCAAAAGTAGATAAAAGTAGATAATGCAGGAAAGCGGTTCGACAGTAAATTTGGAAACAGTTTGAGGTCACTCACCTCCATGGCTCAGGAATCATCCATCAAATATCATTGCCTTGCTCAAATCCAAGTCCTCAATCACAAACTCAAAGCAACCAAGTCCTTTAAAAGTTCGGACAGCACTTCCCCTGAATTTGCTAACTTTTCCAGCCATCATGGCTTCATTATATCCTCAGCCAGTCCCAAAGGTACACACACAACAACAACAAGTTCATCCCATAGCCATTCAGCAAGCTCCAAGTAGTGCTAGTACAAGTCAAGCTAGGGAAAAGTCCGAAAATGAAGGTTTAGCTCAAACCAGAAAAATAGTTTTAGACGTCACTTTGCGGTAATGGCACAACTTGCACTACGATTATCGGATTAGGGTGTAAGCCCACCATTTCGAAGCTAAGAACCAGGGCTATAACAATGTAGAAGGTCACTCAATCCAAATCCCAGCACAACTAGGTCCAAAATGCAGAAAACCAAGCCAGAACCGTAATTGCAGGTTCCCAAATCACACAAAACTGTAATCAGTCCAAGTCAGTCTATACAGGTCCAAATGCATTGATTTCAAAGGCATATGATAGCTAAGACATCAAGCTACATTTCATCAGAAGACACCATCATCAAAATCGAAAGCAATTCCAGTCAAAATGGCCAATTACAAGTGCAGTTCGCACATTCTGATCACCCAGAACAGCAACAGTAAAAACGACATATCTCACTCTGTACTACTCCAAATGACCTGAAATTTTGCAGGCATCTCAAACACATCAATACCTACAACTTTCATGTTTTGAGCTAAGACCAATTCGGCCTCTATCTATGACCTAAAAATTCGGACAGAATAAAGAACCAAGAACCCTAATTTTCCAGAAATTCTTCCAAATCCAAAATTGATTGCAATTGCCAATCATTTACATCCACTAGAGTCATAACCCCTTATTACAAACCATCATAAACAACCACAATATCAAGATCACATTAAACCAGAAAATTCCTCAAAAAAATAAAAACTTCACCATATCATCCATAAGCAAGCAATAAACCACAATTTCCAACTCTATAGCCACCATTAGGCATAAATTCAACATCATTAGATATAGGAGGGTGTTCATATACCACTTACCAAGTAATCAAGAGAGAGGAAGATGTTGGACACCTTAAGTCTTCAAACAAACTTCACTAAACTACTTACTAGCACCCAAGGGAGGAATTTTATGGAGTAGAATCTAAGTTATGTGGTTGGTTTTGGAAGATTGAGTGAAATGGAAACTAGAAAGTTGAAGAATTTCTTTCTTCTTTGCTCAAGGAAGAATCGGCCATGAAGGAGAAGAAAATGGTGATTTTTGAGCAATTTTTCAAGATATTTACTCAATTTGGTCAAAAGTCAAAAGTGTGAATAGTTGCCAACAAAGTCCAACCAATGGTTGTGTGACACGTGTCACTCCATTAATGCACTCTTATCACTTCTTTCCCTCTCTCACATCAATCATATCACACACTCTACTTATCTCTTAACACCCGATAAATTTTTCACAGTATCCGAAACTTAACCTTATTGGCCGAATTTTTCCCGAATTTCCACACTAGCGGGTCCCACGTCCGAAATACGCTCTTTATTTCTCAAAAACTAACCGATACTAGAAAATCATTTAAAAACCATTTTTGCTCATAAACTTTATCTGGAAAATTTTCTAATCAAGAAAATGTAGAAAATGCGGGCGTTTCAAACTCATTTTTTTCCGGGGCGTCACAATCTCCCCTCCTTAAAAGAATGTCGTCCTCGACATTACCTCTTGTACCAATCAAGTCAAGACATCCCGCAAAAATCTCTCAAGAGTCAATTCAAACCCACAGTCCGGCATCCTAAACTTCAAGCCTAGGATACACTACAGAGATCTGAAACCTAAGCTCTGATACCAACTGTCACGACCCCACCTCCCCCTAAGGCGAACCAGAGGGTTCGGCGGGCCGCCTGCCCAGCTCTCGCCGGGACTCAGTCGATCACTAGCTCCTCAAACATATACAAGATAAAATCTCCAATATAAATCAAATATTCCAACATTTACATATCAAAAGCGAAGCGTCCACGCTTCCACTGCGCCACTCTGATCCTTGGTCGCAATTATGATACAGGAGGAAGTCCAAAACTTGACTATTACACATCCAATGAATTCTAAACGTTCAATACAACCCCAATATGAATGATTGCACAAAAGGAAATCCAAGTTCAATCCATACATGAAATAATCCAGGATTAAACACTACAAGCCCTTCCTTCGCCTTGAGCCCTGTGGAGGGGAAAAAAACATTTTTGGGGTGAGCTAGAAGCTCAGCGAGTAACCAGTAAAATCAGTTATCAAATCAATTTCACAATCGTTCATTTCAATGATGTCATAGATCAATGATGTCATAAATCAATGATGGAGTATCAATAATTCAAGAAACATTTACAATGGAAAGCGATAGTAACATTCATGACAGGATACGTTCGTTCTCCTGACATTTCATTGCA
Organism: Coffea eugenioides; assembly: GCF_003713205.1. Classification (NCBI taxonomy): domain Eukaryota; kingdom Viridiplantae; phylum Streptophyta; class Magnoliopsida; order Gentianales; family Rubiaceae; genus Coffea; species Coffea eugenioides. The sequence goes on from NC_040038.1 coordinate 37,345,176, forward strand.
TTCTTTTCGTTTCATTCGTGCATTCATTCACACCGTCCCTGGCTTTTGGCCAGGCTCCACCAACCTACAAGGTAATACTCGAGTATACCGAAACGTTCACCCAAGTTCCTAGTCGCCCGACCGAGTCCTCTTCTGGCTCGAGACGACCGGTAACAAGGGCAATGGCCAGTTCAGCCCAAAAGGCTTACATTCATGCGCAAGTAGCATTTAATCATTAATCATTGAAACTTTCATCTTTATGTAGGTCGAGTGCGATAAAGTACACACTCGCCTAGAAAACTCATTTTAACAATCATTGAAAGCAAAATCACTCATAACAAGACACTAAGATGCAAGCACACATGATATGTAAGAAAACAGTTCCAAAAGTAACTTTGAAAACAGTTCAAAAGTAGATAAAAGTAGATAATGCAGGAAAGCGGTTCGACAGTAAATTTGGAAACAGTTTGAGGTCACTCACCTCCATGGCTCAGGAATCATCCATCAAATATCATTGCCTTGCTCAAATCCAAGTCCTCAATCACAAACTCAAAGCAACCAAGTCCTTTAAAAGTTCGGACAGCACTTCCCCTGAATTTGCTAACTTTTCCAGCCATCATGGCTTCATTATATCCTCAGCCAGTCCCAAAGGTACACACACAACAACAACAAGTTCATCCCATAGCCATTCAGCAAGCTCCAAGTAGTGCCAGTACAAGTCAAGCTAGGGAAAAGTCCGAAAATGAAGGTTTAGCTCAAACCAGAAAAACAGTTTTAGACGTCACTTTGCGGTAATGGCACAACTTGCACTACGATTATCGGATTAGGGTGTAAGCCCACCATTTCGAAGCTAAGAACCAGGGCTATAACAATGTAGAAGGTCACTCAATCCAAATCCCAGCACAACTAGGTCCAAAATGCAGAAAACCAAGCCAGAACCGTAATTGCAGGTTCCCAAATCACACAAAACTGTAATCAGTCCAAGTCAGTCTATACAGGTCCAAATGCATTGATTTCAAAGGCATATGATAGCTAAGACATCAAGCTACATTTCATCAGAAGACACCATCATCAAAATCGAAAGCAATTCCAGTCAAAATGGCCAATTACAAGTGCAGTTCGCACATTCTGATCACCCAGAACAGCAACAGTAAAAACGACATATCTCACTCTGTACTACTCCAAATGACCTGAAATTTTGCAGGCATCTCAAACACATCAATACCTACAACTTTCATGTTTTGAGCTAAGACCAATTCGGCCTCTATCTATGACCTAAAAATTCGGACAGAATAAAGAACCAAGAACCCTAATTTTCCAGAAATTCTTCCAAATCCAAAATTGATTGCAATTGCCAATCATTTACATCCACTAGAGTCATAACCCCTTATTACAAACCATCATAAACAACCACAATATCAAGATCACATTAAACCAGAAAATTCCTCAAAAAAATAAAAACTTCACCATATCATCCATAAGCAAGCAATAAACCACAATTTCCAACTCTATAGCCACCATTAGGCATAAATTCAACATCATTAGATATAGGAGGGTGTTCATATACCACTTACCAAGTAATCAAGAGAGAGGAAGATGTTGGACACCTTAAGTCTTCAAACAAACTTCACTAAACTACTTACTAGCACCCAAGGGAGGAATTTTATGGAGTAGAATCTAAGTTATGTGGTTGGTTTTGGAAGATTGAGTGAAATGGAAACTAGAAAGTTGAAGAATTTCTTTCTTCTTTGCTCAAGGAAGAATCGGCCATGAAGGAGAAGAAAATGGTGATTTTTGAGCAATTTTTCAAGATATTTACTCAATTTGGTCAAAAGTCAAAAGTGTGAATAGTTGCCAACAAAGTCCAACCAATGGTTGTGTGACACGTGTCACTCCATTAATGCACTCTTATCACTTCTTTCCCTCTCTCACATCAATCATATCACACACTCTACTTATCTCTTAACACCCGATAAATTTTTCACAGTATCCGAAACTTAACCTTATTGGCCGAATTTTTCCCGAATTTCCACACTAGCGGGTCCCACGTCCGAAATACGCTCTTTATTTCTCAAAAACTAACCGATACTAGAAAATCATTTAAAAACCATTTTTGCTCATAAACTTTATCTGGAAAATTTTCTAATCAAGAAAATGTAGAAAATGCGGGCGTTTCAAACTCATTTTTTTCCGGGGCGTCACAATCTCCCCTCCTTAAAAGAATGTCGTCCTCGACATTACCTCTTGTACCAATCAAGTCAAGACATCCCGCAAAAATCTCTCAAGAGTCAATTCAAACCCACAGTCCGGCATCCTAAACTTCAAGCCTAGGATACACTACAGAGATCTGAAACCTAAGCTCTGATACCAACTGTCACGACCCCACCTCCCCCTAAGGCGAACCAGAGGGTTCGGCGGGCCGCCTGCCCAGCTCTCGCCGGGACTCAGTCGATCACTAGCTCCTCAAACATATACAAGATAAAATCTCCAATATAAATCAAATATTCCAACATTTACATATCAAAAGCGAAGCGTCCACGCTTCCACTGCGCCACTCTGATCCTTGGTCGCAATTATGATACAGGAGGAAGTCCAAAACTTGACTATTACACATCCAATCAATTCTAAACGTTCAATACAACCCCAATATGAATGATTGCACAAAAGGAAATCCAAGTTCAATCCATACATGAAATAATCCAGGATTAAACACTACAAGCCCTTCCTTCGCCTTGAGCCCTGTGGAGGGGAAAAAAACATTTTTGGGGTGAGCTAGAAGCTCAGCGAGTAACCAGTAAAATCAGTTATCAAATCAATTTCACAATCGTTCATTTCAATGATGTCATAGATCAATGATGTCATAAATCAATGATGGAGTATCAATAATTCAAGAAACATTTACAATGGAAAGCGATAGTAACATTCATGACAGGATACGTTCGTTCTCCTGACATTTCATTGCATTCTTTTCGTTTCATTCGTGCATTCATTCACACCGTCCCTGGCTTTTGGCCAGGCTCCACCAACCTACAAGGTAATACTCGAGTATACCGAAACGTTCACCCAAGTTCCTAGTCGCCCGACCGAGTCCGCTTCTGGCTCGAGACGACCGGTAACAAGGGGCAATGGCCAGTTCAGCCCAAAAGGCTTACATTCATGCGCAAGTAGCATTTAATCATTAATCATTGAAACTTTCATCTTTATGTAGGTCGAGTGCGATAAAGTACACACTCGCCTAGAAAACTCATTTTAACAATCATTGAAAGCAAAATCACTCATAACAAGACACTAAGATGCAAGCACACATGATATGTAAGAAAACAGTTCCAAAAGTAACTTTGAAAACAGTTCAAAAGTAGATAAAAGTAGATAATGCAGGAAAGCGGTTCGACAGTAAATTTGGAAACAGTTTGAGGTCACTCACCTCCATGGCTCAGGAATCATCCATCAAATATCATTGCCTTGCTCAAATCCAAGTCCTCAATCACAAACTCAAAGCAACCAAGTCCTTTAAAAGTTCGGACAGCACTTCCCCTGAATTTGCTAACTTTTCCAGCCATCATGGCTTCATTATATCCTCAGCCAGTCCCAAAGGTACACACACAACAACAACAAGTTCATCCCATAGCCATTCAGCAAGCTCCAAGTAGTGCCAGTACAAGTCAAGCTAGGGAAAAGTCCGAAAATGAAGGTTTAGCTCAAACCAGAAAAACAGTTTTAGACGTCACTTTGCGGTAATGGCACAACTTGCACTACGATTATCGGATTAGGGTGTAAGCCCACCATTTCGAAGCTAAGAACCAGGGCTATAACAATGTAGAAGGTCACTCAATCCAAATCCCAGCACAACTAGGTCCAAAATGCAGAAAACCAAGCCAGAACCGTAATTGCAGGTTCCCAAATCACACAAAACTGTAATCAGTCCAAGTCAGTCTATACAGGTCCAAATGCATTGATTTCAAAGGCATATGATAGCTAAGACATCAAGCTACATTTCATCAGAAGACACCATCATCAAAATCGAAAGCAATTCCAGTCAAAATGGCCAATTACAAGTGCAGTTCGCACATTCTGATCACCCAGAACAGCAACAGTAAAAACGACATATCTCACTCTGTACTACTCCAAATGACCTGAAATTTTGCAGGCATCTCAAACACATCAATACCTACAACTTTCATGTTTTGAGCTAAGACCAATTCGGCCTCTATCTATGACCTAAAAATTCGGACAGAATAAAGAACCAAGAACCCTAATTTTCCAGAAATTCTTCCAAATCCAAAATTGATTGCAATTGCCAATCATTTACATCCACTAGAGTCATAACCCCTTATTACAAACCATCATAAACAACCACAATATCAAGATCACATTAAACCAGAAAATTCCTCAAAAAAATAAAAACTTCACCATATCATCCATAAGCAAGCAATAAACCACAATTTCCAACTCTATAGCCACCATTAGGCATAAATTCAACATCATTAGATATAGGAGGGTGTTCATATACCACTTACCAAGTAATCAAGAGAGAGGAAGATGTTGGACACCTTAAGTCTTCAAACAAACTTCACTAAACTACTTACTAGCACCCAAGGGAGGAATTTTATGGAGTAGAATCTAAGTTATGTGGTTGGTTTTGGAAGATTGAGTGAAATGGAAACTAGAAAGTTGAAGAATTTCTTTCTTCTTTGCTCAAGGAAGAATCGGCCATGAAGGAGAAGAAAATGGTGATTTTTGAGCAATTTTTCAAGATATTTACTCAATTTGGTCAAAAGTCAAAAGTGTGAATAGTTGCCAACAAAGTCCAACCAATGGTTGTGTGACACGTGTCACTCCATTAATGCACTCTTATCACTTCTTTCCCTCTCTCACATCAATCATATCACACACTCTACTTATCTCTTAACACCCGATAAATTTTTCACAGTATCCGAAACTTAACCTTATTGGCCGAATTTTTCCCGAATTTCCACACTAGCGGGTCCCACGTCCGAAATACGCTCTTTATTTCTCAAAAACTAACCGATACTAGAAAATCATTTAAAAACCATTTTTGCTCATAAACTTTATCTGGAAAATTTTCTAATCAAGAAAATGTAGAAAATGCGGGCGTTTCAAACTCATTTTTTTCCGGGGCGTCACAATCTCCCCTCCTTAAAAGAATGTCGTCCTCGACATTACCTCTTGTACCAATCAAGTCAAGACATCCCGCAAAAATCTCTCAAGAGTCAATTCAAACCCACAGTCCGGCATCCTAAACTTCAAGCCTAGGATACACTACAGAGATCTGAAACCTAAGCTCTGATACCAACTGTCACGACCCCACCTCCCCCTAAGGCGAACCAGAGGGTTCGGCGGGCCGCCTGCCCAGCTCTCGCCGGGACTCAGTCGATCACTAGCTCCTCAAACATATACAAGATAAAATCTCCAATATAAATCAAATATTCCAACATTTACATATCAAAAGCGAAGCGTCCACGCTTCCACTGCGCCACTCTGATCCTTGGTCGCAATTATGATACAGGAGGAAGTCCAAAACTTGACTATTACACATCCAATGAATTCTAAACGTTCAATACAACCCCAATATGAATGATTGCACAAAAGGAAATCCAAGTTCAATCCATACATGAAATAATCCAGGATTAAACACTACAAGCCCTTCCTTCGCCTTGAGCCCTGTGGAGGGGAAAAAAACATTTTTGGGGTGAGCTAGAAGCTCAGCGAGTAACCAGTAAAATCAGTTATCAAATCAATTTCACAATCGTTCATTTCAATGATGTCATAGATCAATGATGTCATAAATCAATGATGGAGTATCAATAATTCAAGAAACATTTACAATGGAAAGCGATAGTAACATTCATGACAGGATACGTTCGTTCTCCTGACATTTCATTGCATTCTTTTCGTTTCATTCGTGCATTCATTCACACCGTCCCTGGCTTTTGGCCAGGCTCCACCAACCTACAAGGTAATACTCGAGTATACCGAAACGTTCACCCAAGTTCCTAGTCGCCCGACCGAGTCCGCTTCTGGCTCGAGACGACCGGTAACAAGGGGCAATGGCCAGTTCAGCCCAAAAGGCTTACATTCATGCGCAAGTAGCATTTAATCATTAATCATTGAAACTTTCATCTTTATGTAGGTCGAGTGCGATAAAGTACACACTCGCCTAGAAAACTCATTTTAACAATCATTGAAAGCAAAATCACTCATAACAAGACACTAAGATGCAAGCACACATGATATGTAAGAAAACAGTTCCAAAAGTAACTTTGAAAACAGTTCAAAAGTAGATAAAAGTAGATAATGCAGGAAAGCGGTTCGACAGTAAATTTGGAAACAGTTTGAGGTCACTCACCTCCATGGCTCAGGAATCATCCATCAAATATCATTGCCTTGCTCAAATCCAAGTCCTCAATCACAAACTCAAAGCAACCAAGTCCTTTAAAAGTTCGGACAGCACTTCCCCTGAATTTGCTAACTTTTCCAGCCATCATGGCTTCATTATATCCTCAGCCAGTCCCAAAGGTACACACACAACAACAACAAGTTCATCCCATAGCCATTCAGCAAGCTCCAAGTAGTGCCAGTACAAGTCAAGCTAGGGAAAAGTCCGAAAATGAAGGTTTAGCTCAAACCAGAAAAACAGTTTTAGACGTCACTTTGCGGTAATGGCACAACTTGCACTACGATTATCGGATTAGGGTGTAAGCCCACCATTTCGAAGCTAAGAACCAGGGCTATAACAATGTAGAAGGTCACTCAATCCAAATCCCAGCACAACTAGGTCCAAAATGCAGAAAACCAAGCCAGAACCGTAATTGCAGGTTCCCAAATCACACAAAACTGTAATCAGTCCAAGTCAGTCTATACAGGTCCAAATGCATTGATTTCAAAGGCATATGATAGCTAAGACATCAAGCTACATTTCATCATAAGACACCATCATCAAAATCGAAAGCAATTCCAGTCAAAATGGCCAATTACAAGTGCAGTTCGCACATTCTGATCACCCAGAACAGCAACAGTAAAAACGACATATCTCACTCTGTACTACTCCAAATGACCTGAAATTTTGCAGGCATCTCAAACACATCAATACCTACAACTTTCATGTTTTGAGCTAAGACCAATTCGGCCTCTATCTATGACCTAAAAATTCGGACAGAATAAAGAACCAAGAACCCTAATTTTCCAGAAATTCTTCCAAATCCAAAATTGATTGCAATTGCCAATCATTTACATCCACTAGAGTCATAACCCCTTATTACAAACCATCATAAACAACCACAATATCAAGATCACATTAAACCAGAAAATTCCTCAAAAAAATAAAAACTTCACCATATCATCCATAAGCAAGCAATAAACCACAATTTCCAACTCTATAGCCACCATTAGGCATAAATTCAACATCATTAGATATAGGAGGGTGTTCATATACCACTTACCAAGTAATCAAGAGAGAGGAAGATGTTGGACACCTTAAGTCTTCAAACAAACTTCACTAAACTACTTACTAGCACCCAAGGGAGGAATTTTATGGAGTAGAATCTAAGTTATGTGGTTGGTTTTGGAAGATTGAGTGAAATGGAAACTAGAAAGTTGAAGAATTTCTTTCTTCTTTGCTCAAGGAAGAATCGGCCATGAAGGAGAAGAAAATGGTGATTTTTGAGCAATTTTTCAAGATATTTACTCAATTTGGTCAAAAGTCAAAAGTGTGAATAGTTGCCAACAAAGTCCAACCAATGGTTGTGTGACACATGTCACTCCATTAATGCACTCTTATCACTTCTTTCCCTCTCTCACATCAATCATATCACACACTCTACTTATCTCTTAACACCCGATAAATTTTTCACAGTATCCGAAACTTAACCTTATTGGCCGAATTTTTCCCGAATTTCCACACTAGCGGGTCCCACGTCCGAAATACGCTCTTTATTTCTCAAAAACTAACCGATACTAGAAAATCATTTAAAAACCATTTTTGCTCATAAACTTTATCTGGAAAATTTTCTAATCAAGAAAATGTAGAAAATGCGGGCGTTTCAAACTCATTTTTTTCCGGGGCGTCACAATCTCCCCTCCTTAAAAGAATGTCGTCCTCGACATTACCTCTTGTACCAATCAAGTCAAGACATCCCGCAAAAATCTCTCAAGAGTCAATTCAAACCCACAGTCCGGCATCCTAAACTTCAAGCCTAGGATACACTACAGAGATCTGAAACCTAAGCTCTGATACCAACTGTCACGACCCCACCTCCCCCTAAGGCGAACCAGAGGGTTCGGCGGGCCGCCTGCCCAGCTCTCGCCGGGACTCAGTCGATCACTAGCTCCTCAAACATATACAAGATAAAATCTCCAATATAAATCAAATATTCCAACATTTACATATCAAAAGCGAAGCGTCCACGCTTCCACTGCGCCACTCTGATCCTTGGTCGCAATTATGATACAGGAGGAAGTCCAAAACTTGACTATTACACATCCAATGAATTCTAAACGTTCAATACAACCCCAATATGAATGATTGCACAAAAGGAAATCCAAGTTCAATCCATACATGAAATAATCCAGGATTAAACACTACAAGCCCTTCCTTCGCCTTGAGCCCTGTGGAGGGGAAAAAAACATTTTTGGGGTGAGCTAGAAGCTCAGCGAGTAACCAGTAAAATCAGTAAAATCAGTTATCAAATCAATTTCACAATCGTTCATTTCAATGATGTCATAGATCAATGATGTCATAAATCAATGATGGAGTATCAATAATTCAAGAAACATTTACAATGGAAAGCGATAGTAACATTCATGACAGGATACGTTCGTTCTCCTGACATTTCATTGCATTCTTTTCGTTTCATTCGTGCATTCATTCACACCGTCCCTGGCTTTTGGCCAGGCTCCACCAACCTACAAGGTAATACTCGAGTATACCGAAACGTTCACCCAAGTTCCTAGTCGCCCGACCGAGTCCGCTTCTGGCTCGAGACGACCGGTAACAAGGGGCAATGGCCAGTTCAGCCCAAAAGGCTTACATTCATGCGCAAGTAGCATTTAATCATTAATCATTGAAACTTTCATCTTTATGTAGGTCGAGTGCGATAAAGTACACACTCGCCTAGAAAACTCATTTTAACAATCATTGAAAGCAAAATCACTCATAACAAGACACTAAGATGCAAGCACACATGATATGTAAGAAAACAGTTCCAAAAGTAACTTTGAAAACAGTTCAAAAGTAGATAAAAGTAGATAATGCAGGAAAGCGGTTCGACAGTAAATTTGGAAACAGTTTGAGGTCACTCACCTCCATGGCTCAGGAATCATCCATCAAATATCATTGCCTTGCTCAAATCCAAGTCCTCAATCACAAACTCAAAGCAACCAAGTCCTTTAAAAGTTCGGACAGCACTTCCCCTGAATTTGCTAACTTTTCCAGCCATCATGGCTTCATTATATCCTCAGCCAGTCCCAAAGGTACACACACAACAACAACAAGTTCATCCCATAGCCATTCAGCAAGCTCCAAGTAGTGCCAGTACAAGTCAAGCTAGGGAAAAGTCCGAAAATGAAGGTTTAGCTCAAACCAGAAAAACAGTTTTAGACGTCACTTTGCGGTAATGGCACAACTTGCACTACGATTATCGGATTAGGGTGTAAGCCCACCATTTCGAAGCTAAGAACCAGGGCTATAACAATGTAGAAGGTCACTCAATCCAAATCCCAGCACAACTAGGTCCAAAATGCAGAAAACCAAGCCAGAACCGTAATTGCAGGTTCCCAAATCACACAAAACTGTAATCAGTCCAAGTCAGTCTATACAGGTCCAAATGCATTGATTTCAAAGGCATATGATAGCTAAGACATCAAGCTACATTTCATCATAAGACACCATCATCAAAATCGAAAGCAATTCCAGTCAAAATGGCCAATTACAAGTGCAGTTCGCACATTCTGATCACCCAGAACAGCAACAGTAAAAACGACATATCTCACTCTGTACTACTCCAAATGACCTGAAATATTTCAGGCATCTCAAACACATCAATACCTACAACTTTCATGTTTTGAGCTAAGACCAATTCGGCCTCTATCTATGACCTAAAAATTCGGACAGAATAAAGAACCAAGAACCCTAATTTTCCAGAAATTCTTCCAAATCCAAAATTGATTGCAATTGCCAATCATTTACATCCACTAGAGTCATAACCCCTTATTACAAACCATCATAAACAACCACAATATCAAGATCACATTAAACCAGAAAATTCCTCAAAAAAATAAAAACTTCACCATATCATCCATAAGCAAGCAATAAACCACAATTTCCAACTCTATAGCCACCATTAGGCATAAATTCAACATCATTAGATATAGGAGGGTGTTCATATACCACTTACCAAGTAATCAAGAGAGAGGAAGATGTTGGACACCTTAAGTCTTCAAACAAACTTCACTAAACTACTTACTAGCACCCAAGGGAGGAATTTTATGGAGTAGAATCTAAGTTATGTGGTTGGTTTTGGAAGATTGAGTGAAATGGAAACTAGAAAGTTGAAGAATTTCTTTCTTCTTTGCTCAAGGAAGAATCGGCCATGAAGGAGAAGAAAATGGTGATTTTTGAGCAAATTTTCAAGATATTTACTCAATTTGGTCAAAAGTCAAAAGTGTGAATAGTTGCCAACAAAGTCCAACCAATGGTTGTGTGACACGTGTCACTCCATTAATGCACTCTTATCACTTCTTTCCCTCTCTCACATCAATCATATCACACACTCTACTTATCTCTTAACACCCGATAAATTTTTCACAGTATCCGAAACTTAACCTTATTGGCCGAATTTTTCCCGAATTTCCACACTAGCGGGTCCCACGTCCGAAATACGCTCTTTATTTCTCAAAAACTAACCGATACTAGAAAATCATTTAAAAACCATTTTTGCTCATAAACTTTATCTGGAAAATTTTCTAATCAAGAAAATGTAGAAAATGCGGGCGTTTCAAACTCATTTTTTTCCGGGGCGTCACAATCTCCCCTCCTTAAAAGAATGTCGTCCTCGACATTACCTCTTGTACCAATCAAGTCAAGACATCCCGCAAAAATCTCTCAAGAGTCAATTCATACCCACAGTCCGGCATCCTAAACTTCAAGCCTAGGATACACTACAGAGATCTGAAACCTAAGTTCTGATACCAACTGTCACGACCCCACCTCCCCCTAAGGCGAACCAGAGGGTTCGGCGGGCCGCCTGCCCAGCTCTCGCCAGGACTCAGTCGATCACTAGCTCCTCAAACATATACAAGATAAAATCTCCAATATAAATCAAATATTCCAACATTTACATATCAAAAGCGAAGCGTCCACGCTTCCACTGCGCCACTCTGATCCTTGGTCGCAATTATGATACAGGAGGAAGTCCAAAACTTGACTATTACACATCCAATCAATTCTAAACGTTCAATACAATCCCAATATGAATGATTGCACAAAAGGAAATCCAAGTTCAATCCATACATGAAATAATCCAGGATTAAACACTACAAGCCCTTCCTTCGCCTTGAGCCCTGTGGAGGGGAAAAAAACATTTTTGGGGTGAGCTAGAAGCTCAGCGAGTAACCAGTAAAATCAGTTATCAAATCAATTTCACAATCGTTCATTTCAATGATGTCATAGATCAATGATGTCATAAATCAATGATGGAGTATCAATAATTCAAGAAACATTTACAATGGAAAGCGATAGTAACATTCATGACAGGATACGTTCGTTCTCCTGACATTTCATTGCATTCTTTTCGTTTCATTCGTGCATTCATTCACACCGTCCCTGGCTTTTGGCCAGGCTCCACCAACCTACAAGGTAATACTCGAGTATACCGAAACGTTCACCCAAGTTCCTAGTCGCCCGACCGAGTCCTCTTCTGGCTCGAGACGACCGGTAACAAGGGCAATGGCCAGTTCAGCCCAAAAGGCTTACATTCATGCGCAAGTAGCATTTAATCATTAATCATTGAAACTTTCATCTTTATGTAGGTCGAGTGCGATAAAGTACACACTCGCCTAGAAAACTCATTTTAACAATCATTGAAAGCAAAATCACTCATAACAAGACACTAAGATGCAAGCACACATGATATGTAAGAAAACAGTTCCAAAAGTAACTTTGAAAACAGTTCAAAAGTAGATAATGCAGGAAAGCGGTTCGACAGTAAATTTGGAAACAGTTTGAGGTCACTCACCTCCATGGCTCAGGAATCATCCATCGAATATCATTGCCTTGCTCAAATCCAAGTCCTCAATCACAAACTCAAAGCAACCAAGTCCTTTAAAAGTTCGGACAGCACTTCCCCTGAATTTGCTAACTTTTCCAGCCATCATGGCTTCATTATATCCTCAGCCAGTCCCAAAGGTACACACACAACAACAACAAGTTCATCCCATAGCCATTCAGCAAGCTCCAAGTAGTGCCAGTACAAGTCAAGCTAGGGAAAAGTCCGAAAATGAAGGTTTAGCTCAAACCAGAAAAACAGTTTTAGACGTCACTTTGCGGTAATGGCACAACTTGCACTACGATTATCGGATTAGGGTGTAAGCCCACCATTTCGAAGCTAAGAACCAGGGCTATAACAATGTAGAAGGTCACTCAATCCAAATCCCAGCACAACTAGGTCCAAAATGCAGAAAACCAAGCCAGAACCGTAATTGCAGGTTCCCAAATCACACAAAACTGTAATCAGTCCAAGTCAGTCTATACAGGTCCAAATGCATTGATTTCAAAGGCATATGATAGCTAAGACATCAAGCTACATTTCATCAGAAGACACCATCATCAAAATCGAAAGCAATTCCAGTCAAAATGGCCAATTACAAGTGCAGTTCGCACATTCTGATCACCCAGAACAGCAACAGTAAAAACGACATATCTCACTCTGTACTACTCCAAATGACCTGAAATATTTCAGGCATCTCAAACACATCAATACCTACAACTTTCATGTTTTGAGCTAAGACCAATTCGGCCTCTATCTATGACCTAAAAATTCGGACAGAATAAAGAACCAAGAACCCTAATTTTCCAGAAATTCTTCCAAATCCAAAATTGATTGCAATTGCCAATCATTTACATCCACTAGAGTCATAACCCCTTATTACAAACCATCATAAACAACCACAATATCAAGATCACATTAAACCAGAAAATTCCTAAAAAAAATAAAAACTTCACCATATCATCCATAAGCAAGCAATAAACCACAATTTCCAACTCTATAGCCACCATTAGGCATAAATTCAACATCATTAGATATAGGAGGGTGTTCATATACCACTTACCAAGTAATCAAGAGAGAGGAAGATGTTGGACACCTTAAGTCTTCAAACAAACTTCACTAAACTACTTACTAGCACCCAAAGGAGGAATTTTATGGAGTAGAATCTAAGTTATGTGGTTGGTTTTGGAAGATTGAGTGAAATGGAAACTAGAAAGTTGAAGAATTTCTTTCTTCTTTGCTCAAGGAAGAATCGGCCATGAAGGAGAAGAAAATGGTGATTTTTGAGCAATTTTTCAAGATATTTACTCAATTTGGTCAAAAGTCAAAAGTGTGAATAGTTGCCAACAAAGTCCAACCAATGGTTGTGTGACACATGTCACTCCATTAATGCACTCTTATCACTTCTTTCCCTCTCTCACATCAATCATATCACACACTCTACTTATCTCTTAACACCCGATAAATTTTTCACAGTATCCGAAACTTAACCTTATTGGCCGAATTTTTCCCGAATTTCCACACTAGCGGGTCCCACGTCCGAAATACGCTCTTTATTTCTCAAAAACTAACCGATACTAGAAAATCATTTAAAAACCATTTTTGCTCATAAACTTTATCTGGAAAATTTTCTAATCAAGAAAATGTAGAAAATGCGGGCGTTTCAAACTCATTTTTTTCCGGGGCGTCACAATCTCCCCTCCTTAAAAGAATGTCGTCCTCGACATTACCTCTTGTACCAATCAAGTCAAGACATCCCGCAAAAATCTCTCAAGAGTCAATTCAAACCCACAGTCCGGCATCCTAAACTTCAAGCCTAGGATACACTACAGAGATCTGAAACCTAAGCTCTGATACCAACTGTCACGACCCCACCTCCCCCTAAGGCGAACCAGAGGGTTCGGCGGGCCGCCTGCCCAGCTCTCGCCGGGACTCAGTCGATCACTAGCTCCTCAAACATATACAAGATAAAATCTCCAATATAAATCAAATATTCCAACATTTACATATCAAAAGCGAAGCGTCCACGCTTCCACTGCGCCACTCTGATCCTTGGTCGCAATTATGATACAGGAGGAAGTCCAAAACTTGACTATTACACATCCAATGAATTCTAAACGTTCAATACAACCCCAATATGAATGATTGCACAAAAGGAAATCCAAGTTCAATCCATACATGAAATAATCCAGGATTAAACACTACAAGCCCTTCCTTCGCCTTGAGCCCTGTGGAGGGGAAAAAAACATTTTTGGGGTGATCTAGAAGCTCAGCGAGTAACCAGTAAAATCAGTTATCAAATCAATTTCACAATCGTTCATTTCAATGATGTCATAGATCAATGATGTCATAAATCAATGATGGAGTATCAATAATTCAAGAAACATTTACAATGGAAAGCGATAGTAACATTCATGACAGGATACGTTCGTTCTCCTGACATTTCATTGCATTCTTTTCGTTTCATTCGTGCATTCATTCACACCGTCCCTGGCTTTTGGCCAGGCTCCACCAACCTACAAGGTAATACTCGAGTATACCGAAACGTTCACCCAAGTTCCTAGTCGCCCGACCGAGTCCGCTTCTGGCTCGAGACGACCGGTAACAAGGGGCAATGGCCAGTTCAGCCCAAAAGGCTTACATTCATGCGCAAGTAGCATTTAATCATTAATCATTGAAACTTTCATCTTTATGTAGGTCGAGTGCGATAAAGTACACACTCGCCTAGAAAACTCATTTTAACAATCATTGAAAGCAAAATCACTCATAACAAGACACTAAGATGCAAGCACACATGATATGTAAGAAAACAGTTCCAAAAGTAACTTTGAAAACAGTTCAAAAGTAGATAAAAGTAGATAATGCAGGAAAGCGGTTCGACAGTAAATTTGGAAACAGTTTGAGGTCACTCACCTCCATGGCTCAGGAATCATCCATCAAATATCATTGCCTTGCTCAAATCCAAGTCCTCAATCACAAACTCAAAGCAACCAAGTCCTTTAAAAGTTCGGACAGCACTTCCCCTGAATTTGCTAACTTTTCCAGCCATCATGGCTTCATTATATCCTCAGCCAGTCCCAAAGGTACACACACAACAACAACAAGTTCATCCCATAGCCATTCAGCAAGCTCCAAGTAGTGCCAGTACAAGTCAAGCTAGGGAAAAGTCCGAAAATGAAGGTTTAGCTCAAACCAGAAAAACAGTTTTAGACGTCACTTTGCGGTAATGGCACAACTTGCACTACGATTATCGGATTAGGGTGTAAGCCCACCATTTCGAAGCTAAGAACCAGGGCTATAACAATGTAGAAGGTCACTCAATCCAAATCCCAGCACAACTAGGTCCAAAATGCAGAAAACCAAGCCAGAACCGTAATTGCAGGTTCCCAAATCACACAAAACTGTAATCAGTCCAAGTCAGTCTATACAGGTCCAAATGCATTGATTTCAAAGGCATATGATAGCTAAGACATCAAGCTACATTTCATCATAAGACACCATCATCAAAATCGAAAGCAATTCCAGTCAAAATGGCCAATTACAAGTGCAGTTCGCACATTCTGATCACCCAGAACAGCAACAGTAAAAACGACATATCTCACTCTGTACTACTCCAAATGACCTGAAATTTTGCAGGCATCTCAAACACATCAATACCTACAACTTTCATGTTTTGAGCTAAGACCAATTCGGCCTCTATCTATGACCTAAAAATTCGGACAGAATAAAGAACCAAGAACCCTAATTTTCCAGAAATTCTTCCAAATCCAAAATTGATTGCAATTGCCAATCATTTACATCCACTAGAGTCATAACCCCTTATTACAAACCATCATAAACAACCACAATATCAAGATCACATTAAACCAGAAAATTCCTCAAAAAAATAAAAACTTCACCATATCATCCATAAGCAAGCAATAAACCACAATTTCCAACTCTATAGCCACCATTAGGCATAAATTCAACATCATTAGATATAGGAGGGTGTTCATATACCACTTACCAAGTAATCAAGAGAGAGGAAGATGTTGGACACCTTAAGTCTTCAAACAAACTTCACTAAACTACTTACTAGCACCCAAAGGAGGAATTTTATGGAGTAGAATCTAAGTTATGTGGTTGGTTTTGGAAGATTGAGTGAAATGGAAACTAGAAAGTTGAAGAATTTCTTTCTTCTTTGCTCAAGGAAGAATCGGCCATGAAGGAGAAGAAAATGGTGATTTTTGAGCAATTTTTCAAGATATTTACTCAATTTGGTCAAAAGTCAAAAGTGTGAATAGTTGCCAACAAAGTCCAACCAATGGTTGTGTGACACGTGTCACTCCATTAATGCACTCTTATCACTTCTTTCCCTCTCTCACATCAATCATATCACACACTCTACTTATCTCTTAACACCCGATAAATTTTTCACAGTATCCGAAACTTAACCTTATTGGCCGAATTTTTTCCGAATTTCCACACTAGCGGGTCCCACGTCCGAAATACGCTCTTTATTTCTCAAAAACTAACCGATACTAGAAAATCATTTAAAAACCATTTTTGCTCATAAACTTTATCTGGAAAATTTTCTAATCAAGAAAATGTAGAAAATGCGGGCGTTTCAAACTCATTTTTTTCCGGGGCGTCACAATCTCCCCTCCTTAAAAGAATGTCGTCCTCGACATTACCTCTTGTACCAATCAAGTCAAGACATCCCGCAAAAATCTCTCAAGAGTCAATTCAAACCCACAGTCCGGCATCCTAAACTTCAAGCCTAGGATACACTACAGAGATCTGAAACCTAAGCTCTGATACCAACTGTCACGACCCCACCTCCCCCTAAGGCGAACCAGAGGGTTCGGCGGGCCGCCTGCCCAGCTCTCGCCGGGACTCAGTCGATCACTAGCTCCTCAAACATATACAAGATAAAATCTCCAATATAAATCAAATATTCCAACATTTACATATCAAAAGCGAAGCGTCCACGCTTCCACTGCGCCACTCTGATCCTTGGTCGCAATTATGATACAGGAGGAAGTCCAAAACTTGACTATTACACATCCAATGAATTCTAAACGTTCAATACAACCCCAATATGAATGATTGCACAAAAGGAAATCCAAGTTCAATCCATACATGAAATAATCCAGGATTAAACACTACAAGCCCTTCCTTCGCCTTGAGCCCTGTGGAGGGGAAAAAAACATTTTTGGGGTGAGCTAGAAGCTCAGCGAGTAACCAGTAAAATCAGTTATCAAATCAATTTCACAATCGTTCATTTCAATGATGTCATAGATCAATGATGTCATAAATCAATGATGGAGTATCAATAATTCAAGAAACATTTACAATGGAAAGCGATAGTAACATTCATGACAGGATACGTTCGTTCTCCTGACATTTCATTGCATTCTTTTCGTTTCATTCGTGCATTCATTCACACCGTCCCTGGCTTTTGGCCAGGCTCCACCAACCTACAAGGTAATACTCGAGTATACCGAAACGTTCACCCAAGTTCCTAGTCGCCCGACCGAGTCCGCTTCTGGCTCGAGACGACCGGTAACAAGGGCAATGGCCAGTTCAGCCCAAAAGGCTTACATTCATGCGCAAGTAGCATTTAATCATTAATCATTGAAACTTTCATCTTTATGTAGGTCGAGTGCGATAAAGTACACACTCGCCTAGAAAACTCATTTTAACAATCATTGAAAGCAAAATCACTCATAACAAGACACTAAGATGCAAGCACACATGATATGTAAGAAAACAGTTCCAAAAGTAACTTTGAAAACAGTTCAAAAGTAGATAAAAGTAGATAATGCAGGAAAGCGGTTCGACAGTAAATTTGGAAACAGTTTGAGGTCACTCACCTCCATGGCTCAGGAATCATCCATCAAATATCATTGCCTTGCTCAAATCCAAGTCCTCAATCACAAACTCAAAGCAACCAAGTCCTTTAAAAGTTCGGACAGCACTTCCCCTGAATTTGCTAACTTTTCCAGCCATCATGGCTTCATTATATCCTCAGCCAGTCCCAAAGGTACACACACAACAACAACAAGTTCATCCCATAGCCATTCAGCAAGCTCCAAGTAGTGCCAGTACAAGTCAAGCTAGGGAAAAGTCCGAAAATGAAGGTTTAGCTCAAACCAGAAAAACAGTTTTAGACGTCACTTTGCGGTAATGGCACAACTTGCACTACGATTATCGGATTAGGGTGTAAGCCCACCATTTCGAAGCTAAGAACCAGGGCTATAACAATGTAGAAGGTCACTCAATCCAAATCCCAGCACAACTAGGTCCAAAATGCAGAAAACCAAGCCAGAACCGTAATTGCAGGTTCCCAAATCACACAAAACTGTAATCAGTCCAAGTCAGTCTATACAGGTCCAAATGCATTGATTTCAAAGGCATATGATAGCTAAGACATCAAGCTACATTTCATCAGAAGACACCATCATCAAAATCGAAAGCAATTCCAGTCAAAATGGCCAATTACAAGTGCAGTTCGCACATTCTGATCACCCAGAACAGCAACAGTAAAAACGACATATCTCACTCTGTACTACTCCAAATGACCTGAAATTTTGCAGGCATCTCAAACACATCAATACCTACAACTTTCATGTTTTGAGCTAAGACCAATTCGGCCTCTATCTATGACCTAAAAATTCGGACAGAATAAAGAACCAAGAACCCTAATTTTCCAGAAATTCTTCCAAATCCAAAATTGATTGCAATTGCCAATCATTTACATCCACTAGAGTCATAACCCCTTATTACAAACCATCATAAACAACCACAATATCAAGATCACATTAAACCAGAAAATTCCTCAAAAAAATAAAAACTTCACCATATCATCCATAAGCAAGCAATAAACCACAATTTCCAACTCTATAGCCACCATTAGGCATAAATTCAACATCATTAGATATAGGAGGGTGTTCATATACCACTTACCAAGTAATCAAGAGAGAGGAAGATGTTGGACACCTTAAGTCTTCAAACAAACTTCACTAAACTACTTACTAGCACCCAAGGGAGGAATTTTATGGAGTAGAATCTAAGTTATGTGGTTGGTTTTGGAAGATTGAGTGAAATGGAAACTAGAAAGTTGAAGAATTTCTTTCTTCTTTGCTCAAGGAAGAATCGGCCATGAAGGAGAAGAAAATGGTGATTTTTGAGCAATTTTTCAAGATATTTACTCAATTTGGTCAAAAGTCAAAAGTGTGAATAGTTGCCAACAAAGTCCAACCAATGGTTGTGTGACACGTGTCACTCCATTAATGCACTCTTATCACTTCTTTCCCTCTCTCACATCAATCATATCACACACTCTACTTATCTCTTAACACCCGATAAATTTTTCACAGTATCCGAAACTTAACCTTATTGGCCGAATTTTTCCCGAATTTCCACACTAGCGGGTCCCACGTCCGAAATACGCTCTTTATTTCTCAAAAACTAACCGATACTAGAAAATCATTTAAAAACCATTTTTGCTCATAAACTTTATCTGGAAAATTTTCTAATCAAGAAAATGTAGAAAATGCGGGCGTTTCAAACTCATTTTTTTCCGGGGCGTCACAATCTCCCCTTCTTAAAAGAATGTCGTCCTCGACATTACCTCTTGTACCAATCAAGTCAAGACATCCCGCAAAAATCTCTCAAGAGTCAATTCAAACCCACAGTCCGGCATCCTAAACTTCAAGCCTAGGATACACTACAGAGATCTGAAACCTAAGCTCTGATACCAACTGTCACGACCCCACCTCCCCCTAAGGCGAACATGAGGGTTCGGCGGGCCGCCTGCCCAGCTCTCGCCGGGACTCAGTCGATCACTAGCTCCTCAAACATATACAAGATAAAATCTCCAATATAAATCAAATATTCCAACATTTACATATCAAAAGCGAAGCGTCCACGCTTCCACTGCGCCACTCTGATCCTTGGTCGCAATTATGATACAGGAGGAAGTCCAAAACTTGACTATTACACATCCAATGAATTCTAAACGTTCAATACAACCCCAATATGAATGATTGCACAAAAGGAAATCCAAGTTCAATCCATACATGAAATAATCCAGGATTAAACACTACAAGCCCTTCCTTCGCCTTGAGCCCTGTGGAGGGGAAAAAAACATTTTTGGGGTGAGCTAGAAGCTCAGCGAGTAACCAGTAAAATCAGTTATCAAATCAATTTCACAATCGTTCATTTCAATGATGTCATAGATCAATGATGGAGTATCAATAATTCAAGAAACATTTACAATGGAAAGCGATAGTAACATTCATGACAGGATACGTTCGTTCTCCTGACATTTCATTGCATTCTTTTCGTTTCATTCGTGCATTCATTCACACCGTCCCTGGCTTTTGGCCAGGCTCCACCAACCTACAAGGTAATACTCGAGTATACCGAGACGACCGGTAACAAGGGGCAATGGCCAGTTCAGCCCAAAAGGCTTACATTCATGCGCAAGTAGCATTTAATCATTAATCATTGAAACTTTCATCTTTATGTAGGTCGAGTGCGATAAAGTACACACTCGCCTAGAAAACTCATTTTAACAATCATTGAAAGCAAAATCACTCATAACAAGACACTAAGATGCAAGCACACATGATATGTAAGAAAACAGTTCCAAAAGTAACTTTGAAAACAGTTCAAAAGTAGATAAAAGTAGATAATGCAGGAAAGCGGTTCGACAGTAAATTTGGAAACAGTTTGATGTCACTCACCTCCATGGCTCAGGAATCATCCATCAAATATCATTGCCTTGCTCAAATCCAAGTCCTCAATCACAAACTCAAAGCAACCAAGTCCTTTAAAAGTTCGGACAGCACTTCCCCTGAATTTGCTAACTTTTCCAGCCATCATGGCTTCATTATATCCTCAGCCAGTCCCAAAGGTACACACACAACAACAACAAGTTCATCCCATAGCCATTCAGCAAGCTCCAAGTAGTGCCAGTACAAGTCAAGCTAGGGAAAAGTCCGAAAATGAAGGTTTAGCTCAAACCAGAAAAACAGTTTTAGACGTCACTTTGCGGTAATGGCACAACTTGCACTACGATTATCGGATTAGGGTGTAAGCCCACCATTTCGAAGCTAAGAACCAGGGCTATAACAATGTAGAAGGTCACTCAATCCAAATCCCAGCACAACTAGGTCCAAAATGCAGAAAACCAAGCCAGAACCGTAATTGCAGGTTCCCAAATCACACAAAACTGTAATCAGTCCAAGTCAGTCTATACAGGTCCAAATGCATTGATTTCAAAGGCATATGATAGCTAAGACATCAAGCTACATTTCATCAGAAGACACCATCATCAAAATCGAAAGCAATTCCAGTCAAAATGGCCAATTACAAGTGCAGTTCGCACATTCTGATCACCCAGAACAGCAACAGTAAAAACGACATATCTCACTCTGTACTACTCCAAATGACCTGAAATATTTCAGGCATCTCAAACACATCAATACCTACAACTTTCATGTTTTGAGCTAAGACCAATTCGGCCTCTATCTATGACCTAAAAATTCGGACAGAATAAAGAACCAAGAACCCTAATTTTCCAGAAATTCTTCCAAATCCAAAATTGATTGCAATTGCCAATCATTTACATCCACTAGAGTCATAACCCCTTATTACAAACCATCATAAACAACCACAATATCAAGATCACATTAAACCAGAAAATTCCTCAAAAAAATAAAAACTTCACCATATCATCCATAAGCAAGCAATAAACCACAATTTCCAACTCTATAGCCACCATTAGGCATAAATTCAACATCATTAGATATAGGAGGGTGTTCATATACCACTTACCAAGTAATCAAGAGAGAGGAAGATGTTGGACACCTTAAGTCTTCAAACAAACTTCACTAAACTACTTACTAGCACCCAAGGGAGGAATTTTATGGAGTAGAATCTAAGTTATGTGGTTGGTTTTGGAAGATTGAGTGAAATGGAAACTAGAAAGTTGAAGAATTTCTTTCTTCTTTGCTCAAGGAAGAATCGGCCATGAAGGAGAAGAAAATGGTGATTTTTGAGCAATTTTTCAAGATATTTACTCAATTTGGTCAAAAGTCAAAAGTGTGAATAGTTGCCAACAAAGTCCAACCAATGGTTGTGTGACACATGTCACTCCATTAATGCACTCTTATCACTTCTTTCCCTCTCTCACATCAATCATATCACACACTCTACTTATCTCTTAACACCCGATAAATTTTTCACAGTATCCGAAACTTAACCTTATTGGCCGAATTTTTCCCGAATTTCCACACTAGCGGGTCCCACGTCCGAAATACGCTCTTTATTTCTCAAAAACTAACCGATACTAGAAAATCATTTAAAAACCATTTTTGCTCATAAACTTTATCTGGAAAATTTTCTAATCAAGAAAATGTAGAAAATGCGGGCGTTTCAAACTCATTTTTTTCCGGGGCGTCACAATCTCCCCTCCTTAAAAGAATGTCGTCCTCGACATTACCTCTTGTACCAATCAAGTCAAGACATCCCGCAAAAATCTCTCAAGAGTCAATTCAAACCCACAGTCCGGCATCCTAAACTTCAAGCCTAGGATACACTACAGAGATCTGAAACCTAAGCTCTGATACCAACTGTCACGACCCCACCTCCCCCTAAGGCGAACCAGAGGGTTCGGCGGGCCGCCTGCCCAGCTCTCGCCGGGACTCAGTCGATCACTAGCTCCTCAAACATATACAAGATAAAATCTCCAATATAAATCAAATATTCCAACATTTACATATCAAAAGCGAAGCGTCCACGCTTCCACTGCGCCACTCTGATCCTTGGTCGCAATTATGATACAGGAGGAAGTCCAAAACTTGACTATTACACATCCAATCAATTCTAAACGTTCAATACAATCCCAATATGAATGATTGCACAAAAGGAAATCCAAGTTCAATCCATACATGAAATAATCCAGGATTAAACACTACAAGCCCTTCCTTCGCCTTGAGCCCTGTGGAGGGGAAAAAAATATTTTTGGGGTGAGCTAGAAGCTCAGCGAGTAACCAGTAAAATCAGTTATCAAATCAATTTCACAATCGTTCATTTCAATGATGTCATAAATCAATGATGGAGTATCAATAATTCAAGAAACATTTACAATGGAAAGCGATAGTAACATTCATGACAGGATACGTTCGTTCTCCTGACATTTCATTGCATTCTTTTCGTTTCATTCGTGCATTCATTCACACCGTCCCTGGCTTTTGGCCAGGCTCCACCAACCTACAAGGTAATACTCGAGTATACCGAAACGTTCACCCAAGTTCCTAGTCGCCCGACCGAGTCCTCTTCTGGCTCGAGACGACCGGTAACAAGGGCAATGGCCAGTTCAGCCCAAAAGGCTTACATTCATGCGCAAGTAGCATTTAATCATTAATCATTGAAACTTTCATCTTTATGTAGGTCGAGTGCGATAAAGTACACACTCGCCTAGAAAACTCATTTTAACAATCATTGAAAGCAAAATCACTCATAACAAGACACTAAGATGCAAGCACACATGATATGTAAGAAAACAGTTCCAAAAGTAACTTTGAAAACAGTTCAAAAGTAGATAAAAGTAGATAATGCAGGAAAGCGGTTCGACAGTAAATTTGGAAACAGTTTGAGGTCACTCACCTCCATGGCTCAGGAATCATCCATCAAATATCATTGCCTTGCTCAAATCCAAGTCCTCAATCACAAACTCAAAGCAACCAAGTCCTTTAAAAGTTCGGACAGCACTTCCCCTGAATTTGCTAACTTTTCCAGCCATCATGGCTTCATTATATCCTCAGCCAGTCCCAAAGGTACACACACAACAACAACAAGTTCATCCCATAGCCATTCAGCAAGCTCCAAGTAGTGCCAGTACAAGTCAAGCTAGGGAAAAGTCCGAAAATGAAGGTTTAGCTCAAACCAGAAAAACAGTTTTAGACGTCACTTTGCGGTAATGGCACAACTTGCACTACGATTATCGGATTAGGGTGTAAGCCCACCATTTCGAAGCTAAGAACCAGGGCTATAACAATGTAGAAGGTCACTCAATCCAAATCCCAGCACAACTAGGTCCAAAATGCAGAAAACCAAGCCAGAACCGTAATTGCAGGTTCCCAAATCACACAAAACTGTAATCAGTCCAAGTCAGTCTATACAGGTCCAAATGCATTGATTTCAAAGGCATATGATAGCTAAGACATCAAGCTACATTTCATCATAAGACACCATCATCAAAATCGAAAGCAATTCCAGTCAAAATGGCCAATTACAAGTGCAGTTCGCACATTCTGATCACCCAGAACAGCAACAGTAAAAACGACATATCTCACTCTGTACTACTCCAAATGACCTGAAATTTTGCAGGCATCTCAAACACATCAATACCTACAACTTTCATGTTTTGAGCTAAGACCAATTCGGCCTCTATCTATGACCTAAAAATTCGGACAGAATAAAGAACCAAGAACCCTAATTTTCCAGAAATTCTTCCAAATCCAAAATTGATTGCAATTGCCAATCATTTACATCCACTAGAGTCATAACCCCTTATTACAAACCATCATAAACAACCACAATATCAAGATCACATTAAACCAGAAAATTCCTCAAAAAAATAAAAACTTCACCATATCATCCATAAGCAAGCAATAAACCACAATTTCCAACTCTATAGCCACCATTAGGCATAAATTCAACATCATTAGATATAGGAGGGTGTTCATATACCACTTACCAAGTAATCAAGAGAGAGGAAGATGTTGGACACCTTAAGTCTTCAAACAAACTTCACTAAACTACTTACTAGCACCCAAGGGAGGAATTTTATGGAGTAGAATCTAAGTTATGTGGTTGGTTTTGGAAGATTGAGTGAAATGGAAACTAGAAAGTTGAAGAATTTCTTTCTTCTTTGCTCAAGGAAGAATCGGCCATGAAGGAGAAGAAAATGGTGATTTTTGAGCAATTTTTCAAGATATTTACTCAATTTGGTCAAAAGTCAAAAGTGTGAATAGTTGCCAACAAAGTCCAACCAATGGTTGTGTGACACATGTCACTCCATTAATGCACTCTTATCACTTCTTTCCCTCTCTCACATCAATCATATCACACACTCTACTTATCTCTTAACACCCGATAAATTTTTCACAGTATCCGAAACTTAACCTTATTGGCCGAATTTTTCCCGAATTTCCACACTAGCGGGTCCCACGTCCGAAATACGCTCTTTATTTCTCAAAAACTAACCGATACTAGAAAATCATTTAAAAACCATTTTTGCTCATAAACTTTATCTGGAAAATTTTCTAATCAAGAAAATGTAGAAAATGCGGGCGTTTCAAACTCATTTTTTTCCGGGGCGTCACAATCTCCCCTCCTTAAAAGAATGTCGTCCTCGACATTACCTCTTGTACCAATCAAGTCAAGACATCCCGCAAAAATCTCTCAAGAGTCAATTCAAACCCACAGTCCGGCATCCTAAACTTCAAGCCTAGGATACACTACAGAGATCTGAAACCTAAGCTCTGATACCAACTGTCACGACCCCACCTCCCCCTAAGGCGAACCAGAGGGTTCGGCGGGCCGCCTGCCCAGCTCTCGCCGGGACTCAGTCGATCACTAGCTCCTCAAACATATACAAGATAAAATCTCCAATATAAATCAAATATTCCAACATTTACATATCAAAAGCGAAGCGTCCACGCTTCCACTGCGCCACTCTGATCCTTGGTCGCAATTATGATACAGGAGGAAGTCCAAAACTTGACTATTACACATCCAATCAATTCTAAACGTTCAATACAATCCCAATATGAATGATTGCACAAAAGGAAATCCAAGTTCAATCCATACATGAAATAATCCAGGATTAAACACTACAAGCCCTTCCTTCGCCTTGAGCCCTGTGGAGGGGAAAAAAATATTTTTGGGGTGAGCTAGAAGCTCAGCGAGTAACCAGTAAAATCAGTTATCAAATCAATTTCACAATCGTTCATTTCAATGATGTCATAGATCAATGATGTCATAAATCAATGATGGAGTATCAATAATTCAAGAAACATTTACAATGGAAAGCGATAGTAACATTCATGACAGGATACGTTCGTTCTCCTGACATTTCATTGCATTCTTTTCGTTTCATTCGTGCATTCATTCACACCGTCCCTGGCTTTTGGCCAGGCTCCACCAACCTACAAGGTAATACTCGAGTATACCGAAACGTTCACCCAAGTTCCTAGTCGCCCGACCGAGTCCGCTTCTGGCTCGAGACGACCGGTAACAAGGGGCAATGGCCAGTTCAGCCCAAAAGGCTTACATTCATGCGCAAGTAGCATTTAATCATTAATCATTGAAACTTTCATCTTTATGTAGGTCGAGTGCGATAAAGTACACACTCGCCTAGAAAACTCATTTTAACAATCATTGAAAGCAAAATCACTCATAACAAGACACTAAGATGCAAGCACACATGATATGTAAGAAAACAGTTCCAAAAGTAACTTTGAAAACAGTTCAAAAGTAGATAAAAGTAGATAATGCAGGAAAGCGGTTCGACAGTAAATTTGGAAACAGTTTGAGGTCACTCACCTCCATGGCTCAGGAATCATCCATCAAATATCATTGCCTTGCTCAAATCCAAGTCCTCAATCACAAACTCAAAGCAACCAAGTCCTTTAAAAGTTCGGACAGCACTTCCCCTGAATTTGCTAACTTTTCCAGCCATCATGGCTTCATTATATCCTCAGCCAGTCCCAAAGGTACACACACAACAACAACAAGTTCATCCCATAGCCATTCAGCAAGCTCCAAGTAGTGCCAGTACAAGTCAAGCTAGGGAAAAGTCCGAAAATGAAGGTTTAGCTCAAACCAGAAAAACAGTTTTAGACGTCACTTTGCGGTAATGGCACAACTTGCACTACGATTATCGGATTAGGGTGTAAGCCCACCATTTCGAAGCTAAGAACCAGGGCTATAACAATGTAGAAGGTCACTCAATCCAAATCCCAGCACAACTAGGTCCAAAATGCAGAAAACCAAGCCAGAACCGTAATTGCAGGTTCCCAAATCACACAAAACTGTAATCAGTCCAAGTCAGTCTATACAGGTCCAAATGCATTGATTTCAAAGGCATATGATAGCTAAGACATCAAGCTACATTTCATCAGAAGACACCATCATCAAAATCGAAAGCAATTCCAGTCAAAATGGCCAATTACAAGTGCAGTTCGCACATTCTGATCACCCAGAACAGCAACAGTAAAAACGACATATCTCACTCTGTACTACTCCAAATGACCTGAAATTTTGCAGGCATCTCAAACACATCAATACCTACAACTTTCATGTTTTGAGCTAAGACCAATTCGGCCTCTATCTATGACCTAAAAATTCGGACAGAATAAAGAACCAAGAACCCTAATTTTCCAGAAATTCTTCCAAATCCAAAATTGATTGCAATTGCCAATCATTTACATCCACTAGAGTCATAACCCCTTATTACAAACCATCATAAACAACCACAATATCAAGATCACATTAAACCAGAAAATTCCTCAAAAAAATAAAAACTTCACCATATCATCCATAAGCAAGCAATAAACCACAATTTCCAACTCTATAGCCACCATTAGGCATAAATTCAACATCATTAGATATAGGAGGGTGTTCATATACCACTTACCAAGTAATCAAGAGAGAGGAAGATGTTGGACACCTTAAGTCTTCAAACAAACTTCACTAAACTACTTACTAGCACCCAAGGGAGGAATTTTATGGAGTAGAATCTAAGTTATGTGGTTGGTTTTGGAAGATTGAGTGAAATGGAAACTAGAAAGTTGAAGAATTTCTTTCTTCTTTGCTCAAGGAAGAATCGGCCATGAAGGAGAAGAAAATGGTGATTTTTGAGCAATTTTTCAAGATATTTACTCAATTTGGTCAAAAGTCAAAAGTGTGAATAGTTGCCAACAAAGTCCAACCAATGGTTGTGTGACACGTGTCACTCCATTAATGCACTCTTATCACTTCTTTCCCTCTCTCACATCAATCATATCACACACTCTACTTATCTCTTAACACCCGATAAATTTTTCACAGTATCCGAAACTTAACCTTATTGGCCGAATTTTTCCCGAATTTCCACACTAGCGGGTCCCACGTCCGAAATACGCTCTTTATTTCTCAAAAACTAACCGATACTAGAAAATCATTTAAAAACCATTTTTGCTCATAAACTTTATCTGGAAAATTTTCTAATCAAGAAAATGTAGAAAATGCGGGCGTTTCAAACTCATTTTTTTCCGGGGCGTCACACAAATTCCAGTGTAACCTAGTCAAATTTCCAATTCCCAGAACCAAGTTCCAACTAATCGGCTAATTAACCGTACTACCTTTAAATGGCCATATCACAGGCTACCAAAGTCCGTTTAAGGCGTTCTTGGAGGCCTTGAAAACCTAAGACAAAGACCTACAACTTTCATGAAGATCACTCAGTCCAGTTCTCACCCTAACTAGGCCAAATGTACCAAAACTACTACAGATTTTCAGTTCGAAATTCACTGCTGAAATCCACTAGCAGTCCTGCTTTATTCACTCATATCTCAGCACACACAACTCCAATTCAGATAATTCCAAAGCCATTTGAAAGATAAGATACAAGGCTATAATTCTTAAGAAGACATCATCAACCAATTCGGTAATATTCCTGGTCAAACTAACCACTTACAGAGGCTGATTTTCATTTTCGGACAGAAACAGGGCAGCAGGGGTATTTCGGTCTTTTGACAGGATACGTTGCTCCGATTGAGCTGAAATTTTGAAGGAAACTATAAAACATCATTCTCTACAACTTTTATGTTTTTTTCTAAGGCTAGTTTAGCCTCTAGCAAGGTGAAATAGAACCGGACAGAATTGGGAAAAAAAATGAAACCCTAATCTGGAATTCATGCATTCAAGTGCTAATCTTCCACAAAACAACATCTAAAACAACTAAAAACCACTACTAAGCAATTAATTGAAGTAAAGAAGAGGTTCTTGGCAAAATACCTTATCTCCCTATGAAAGATGGTAGCTTAGGCTTTGTCCTCCAAAAATAACTCCACAAACACCTTGGAAACTACTTGGAAAGTAGTTTTATGGAGTAGTTTGCAAATTAATCGGTTGAAACTCAAGATTTGGGCAAGAAATTGAAGTGGAAGATGAAGAACTCTCTTGGTTTCTCTCTCACTAATTTCAGCCAAAGGAGACAAGAAAATGAATGAATTTTGGTCAAAAATCTGATTTTAGTAAAGTTACCAACCTTGGTCAAAAGTCCAACTTCTAATAGCATAGTGACACTTGGCTCCTTTTAGGGTTTTAAGCTTATCCTTTTGTCTACCAATGGTAATTTATCTAGCTAACTTTTAATTTTCTCCTAGCACCTTGTAAAATAATAATATTTCGCACAAAAATCACTTAATCACCAAAAGTTTATCGCACTAGCGGGTCCCACGTCCATAACGCACTTCAAATTTAACCCGAACTAACTTATACTAAAAAAATGGTTGGAAAGACTATATTCACTTATAAAGTGTCCAGAAAATTAATGTAGTAAAATAAAATAAGGAAAATGCATGAAAAGGAATAGAATTAAATGGTATAAATTAAGAAAAATTTTACGGGCTCTCACAGAGGAGATATCACTCTACTCGACAAAACAAGAGACCCAGGGTTCGTTACCCAATCGACCAAGCCCTTGCCGGCTCGACTCGAGTAACTTGCCGCAGGGTTTCTGGAATTCCAGGAAATGCGCACAACATAAACAAGTATATCAATTCAATTTCAACAATAAACAAGTATATATCAAATAAGGGCAAGTGCGATAAAGTACACTCTTACCCGATCAAGCCAATCATATATCATTTAATCGTATTGATCAAGTATTGGAAACAAGTGTCCAGTTCAATCAGGTATTTGGAAGCACTCACCAAAATGAAGTGCCCCTAGTAATCACGTCTGGGTTATACTCCGGGTTCGGAGTCCAAATCTGCGATAAAACTTTGTTTCAGAACTTTAAAAATCAACTAAGGTTCGAAACGTAGACGTTTCGTTCAATAAGAATCAAGACATGGAAATTCACTTGGAGAATATTCGTGAAACACTCGCTCGCTTTTCAAACTATATAACTTTGTAACATTTATACTTGGAAATGCCATTTGAGTCGAAAGTACAAGGAAAACGTATTTCTAGTAGTCATGGTCGTATTTCTCAAGGGTACAAGTTCGGCCAAATCCTTACTTATATACCTCGGTAAAAGAAGACGCAAATATCCTAGGTGGTTCAAGTGATATTCATTGATCAACTTTACCCAAGTCGCAAGTATATTTCTCTAGTCCTCGAGCGAAAATTTGGGCAGCATGCCCTTTGTATTTACCTAATTTTCCAGCCATTTATGGCTTCATTATTTTCCTCATTCAAACCCAAAGGTACAAACACAACAATCTAATTTCAATAGCCTTTCAATAGGCTCAAGACAATACAAGGACAAAAATCAAACTAATAACAAGTGCGGAAATGAAATTTACCAAGAGACAGATTTGACGGGTTTTTGCGGAATGGACACATCCGAGGCTACGCTTATCGGATTGGTGTGTAAATTATACCGTTTCGAAGTTAAGACAAAGGCCTACAACTTTAATGAAGATCACTTAGTCAAATTTCCAGTGTAACCCAGTCAAATTTCCAATTCACAGAACCAACTTCCAACTAACCGGCTAGTTAACCGTACTACATTTAAATGGCCATATCTCAGGCAACCAAAGTCTGTTTAAGGCGTTCTTTGAGGCATTGAAAAGCTAAGACAGAGTACTAAAACTTTCATGTTTTGGAAAAAGGCTAAAACAGCACGGATCATAGTGAATAGACACGGTCAACTGGATGAACTGTCTAAAACG
Source organism: Coffea eugenioides (assembly GCF_003713205.1). NCBI lineage: Eukaryota > Viridiplantae > Streptophyta > Magnoliopsida > Gentianales > Rubiaceae > Coffea > Coffea eugenioides. The sequence goes on from NC_040038.1 coordinate 37,376,377, forward strand.
GATCACTGGAAACATCCTAGGGCAGTGAGGGTATTTTGGTCTTTTCACAGGTTACGTTACTCCGATTGGGCTGAAATTTTGTAGGCAACTATAAAATATCATTCTATAAAACTTTAATGTTTTATGCTAAGCCTAATTCGGCCTCTAACATCATAAACTGGAACCGGACAGAACTGAAGTCAAATTTTCCAGAAATCTGAAATTTTGGGATTTCAATGGAAACTTTCTTCATTTCTTGCTCCAATCATCACCACAACCTCTTATATAAGCTTAGATACAACATATATTATCCATACAACAAGTTTAGGCAGAAAATTATCAAACCCTAACTTACATTCATCACCTCAAATTCATCCCAACAACTTGGATAACTACTAATCTAACCAAAATATGAGTTATATAACAACTTAAGCAAAAATAAAAGGACCAAAGCCATGGTTAGACCTTATACCTCAACAAAAGAAGCTTGCAAGAGTAATACTTCACCTCCTCTTGAAATTTTTGGTTCCCCTAGCTTCCCAAAGTCACAACTCACAAATTAATCGGTTTAGAATTTTGTTTCCTCACTTGGATGGCTCAAACTCAAGATGAAGGAAGGTTGTTTCTTGCTCTCTCTTTCTCCTCTCTTGTCTCGGCCAGCCAGCAGAAAAATGAAGGGGAATGGAGTAAAATGGAGGATAAGAAGGTTGGACTTTTGGCTTGGTCAAGTGGCCATAGGTGAGTGACACTTGTCACCACCAAAGCCAACCAAAATTTCTTTTTCTTTCCTTGCAATTTTAGTCCTAAATTTCGGTCAAAGCCAGCTGGAAATAAGGAGATATTTTGCTCAAATATTAATGAGCTTATATAGTAAGAAAGTGGTGATCAAGTGGTGGGTTCAATTGGTAGTATACGGTACACGTCGGTTCGCACCGTTTTTCCTTAAATCACACGTACTAGGGTTTTTACTTCCTATTCACTAACTTTTTATCATTACTTCTAATCACATATTATTTCTCACCTAAAAGTCACTCTTAAGCACCAAATTTGATCTTTACTCCATACCGGATAATTACACTACGAAAAAACGTGAAAACCCTAACTTGCTCCAACTTGAAAATGAAAAGTGAAAACCTTTACTTTCATGTTCATTTGCACTTATTGTGGGGTGATTGGGGGTAGGGCTATTATAAAAATCATAATTTCCAATTAAAAGGGCATTTTTAAGAAAACGTGAGACGTTTTACAATTCCATAAATTGAATTTAGGATTTCGGTTAAAATATGAGAAATTTGAGAAAACGGTCAGTCACAAATGAAACTAGGGTTTTGATTAGACTTTATTTCTAGAATTTAGGGTTTCTAGTCTGTAAAACAAACAATAAAATAAAGAAACTGTAATATTCTCTTTGAGGCTAAACAACAATAGTATCCTAAAAGTTGGGGTATCACATTATCTAGCTCCTATATTCGAATTTCCAGCTTTAGGATTAATTTCCAGCTTTGCTATGTTAATTTGCACCCTTGGAATGCCAATTTCAGCTTTGGTGTAAGTGCTTTGGAGCTTGATATATATGTTTAAAGTTGATAGTTTTGTGGCCTTGATTGAGGTTCATTTACTATGAAACTAAGGTTTGAATTGGATGGTTAACTGGAAGAAAAATGAAGACATATTGCTAGATTTTCAACTTGTTGGTCAAGTGAGGGTTGAGGTATGAACTTAGGGCATTTTTTCTTCCACTTGCATATAATTTTACTCAAAACACTTGTTACAATCTATTTCTTTGCATGCGTGTTAGTTTTGAGCCAAAACAAAGAGGTTTAAGAAGGGAAAAACCTAGTTTTTCAAACTAATAGCGTGCTAGAAAATTTTTGCAGGAAGCCCTGCACAGTTTTGGGAAGTTGGCTATAACTTCGTATAGGAAAGTCAGAATTGAGTTCCGTTTGTTGCTTCTGAAACTAGATTCAAAGGGTTTCAACGGTATAAAAATTAGGGTTTGGTTCAACTCCTATAAATACCAGCAAATCTACAAAGTTTCTTAAAAACCATGACTGTTCTGTTTTTGCACATGGGACAGCAGTGAGTTTGAACTGAAATTTGACTAACCTATGAGTTGAATTTCGTGAAGACATCTTCTAAGCTTATTATTGCTTCGAGTCTATTTTTTAATGGTGTATGTTTTGTGATTTTTTGATCTACGGAACTCAAGTTATGCTTTTTCAAAGAATGCCACCAAAGCTGAGAATTTTGTCAAATGAATTGAGTAGGACTTGAAAAACTTTGGAAAAACTTTTCTAGGTCTTTAACCTTAATTTGGTGTGATTTTGGATGCTTAAATCACTTTCCTCACTTTTAGAATATTTGTGTTGGATTTTCTCTTAAAGTCTCGAGCTCAAAGTGAGAAGTATATGGAATATATTGGAATACTAGACGTGTATGTTTTTGGCTAGTTGAATCTACAAAGTTTAAATCTATTGTGATTGTGAATCTTGCCTCAGGGTTTGGTAGCGATCAAGGTTATCATCTAGAGAGTTGACATTTAATCTACTGATATTGGTGAGTGTTCCTTGCATGTTGTTCTTCTAATGACTATGTGGAATGTTGTGAATGTTTGCTTGACTGTTAAATGTTTTTCAATGATTGTTAAATGGATTTTCAATGGGCGAGTGTGTACTTTATCGCACTCGATTTATCGCACTCGACCTAAGTGAATGTGAATTTTCAATGATCAAATGATTGAATGTTACTTGTGCATGAATGTAAGCCTTTGGCTGATCTAGGCCTTTGCCCTTCGTCGCTAGCCTATTCGAGCCAGAAGCGGACTCGGTCGGGTAGGTTGGTGACCCTGTGCCACTGTTTTGAGATACTCGAGTATGACCACGAAGTCTGGTAGAGAACTGGCCAGTGAATGGAATGCAATGAATTAAATGACTGTCTGAATGAAATGATCACTATTGGAGTTTTATTTTCAAACGTTTTCACATGTTGAAGGAATAAGGGAGAAATGGTCGGCGACTGAATGACTCCAAATGAGCATGTATCCTTCCAATGATTGAATATTTGTATCTTGAATGACTGTTTATTACTGTGCAAAGTGTGTGAACTGTTAAATGTATATCTTCATGCTTTACCTACTTGACTGCTTGTTTTGGAGCTTCACTGGATTTTTAGCTCATTTCTTTAGTTTTTGTTTTCCTTACAGGAGTGGAGGTCCGGAGCAATTAAGTGGGAACTAGTGTGTACAACCCTCTTGTACTTATACATTTGGTAAATAGAATGTATTTTGATATTAGATGTTGTATCTTATATTTGGCTTTTGGGTTATAAATAAGTTTAAATTTTGGTTGAATTGTAAAACTTAAATGTTATTTTTGGAGGCTTGAACGGTTAAATCTTGAGAGTTGATTGAAGTGAATGAGTGAGTCCTGGCAAGAGTTGGGCAGGCGGTCCGCTGAACTCTTTGGAGGAGGTGGAGGAGGTGGGGTCGTCACAAAAGTTGAGATCCAGTCCCTGTGCATATTGATAAAAGCCCAACTAGAAGAAATCAAATGGATCAAGAAGCACTATGATTTGCAGTCTCTCCAATTGATGAAAAGGGGTTGAATGCTATTTGTCATCAGCAATGTTACCCACAATGGATGACTCATGTTTATAACATGAAAGACAAACATTGCCTATTTGAAGTAGCAGACGAGGTCATAAAGTAGATTCTTCTAGTTTAGGAGGAGTCCAAATGAAAATTCAGGGGCCATTTGTTGTTAAAAGAATATTATTTGGAGGAGCGTTTATTCTTATGAAGATGGATGGGCAAATTTTTCCCCAACCAATCAATTCAGACATATGCAAAAGGTTTTTCATTTCATTATGAAAATTTTCTTTTAAAATTACTGCAAAAGGTGGGTTCAAAGCAGGCCTTCTTTCTTTTTTCATTTGGACATTTTATCCCTAGTTTTCCCCTTTGAACTTTTAGAATAATCTATTGTTTTTGCTTGGCAGCCCCTGAAGAAGAAAAAGAAAAATGAAAAGCAACCAAAAGAAAAAGCACAAAGAGAGTGAGTGAAAAAAGAGAAGAAAGAGATGTCCAGTTAGAGTTACACTGGGGCAAATTTTTTAGTTCTTATCAGCCCTACACTAGGGCAAATTTTGAAAGAATGCAATCTCAAAACTATGTCTAACTTATTATATGATTTGCTTTCAAGGCTTAACCTTTCTTTTATACTACACCTGACCCTAATTACAAAAATCAAAATGTTACCGATCTCCATCTTTTGCAGTATTTTAAGAGAAAATTTTCTTAGTCAATTGGCAAATGAGGTAAATACAATTTTTTAAACCTATGCCATCAATAGTCAAAGAACTTGACTAGATTGATATAGTTGAGGTTAAAATTGTTTATTTCAATCCATGGTCTTATCCCTATCTCAAGATGAAAACTCGAAAGGGCTTCTAAAAAAAAAGAAAAAAAGAAAATTAAAGAAAAAGCAAAAAAAAGAATAAAAAAAATAGAAAGAAAAATGAAGAAAAATGAAAAAAGAAAAAAAGTTAAAAAAAAAAGAAAAGTTAAAAAAAAGAAAAGGGATGGGGTAATCTTAGTGAAAACTCGAAAAAGTGCTAAGATAGGGTTCTGAAATATAAAAGAATCATGAACAGAGAGTAGGATGTCGAAACTTAAAAGCTTGTGACTATATCCATTTGAAATTCTTTTCACACTATTATTCTTCTATCGGCTTTGACTTCCAGATGGATGACATTGAAGGGGTCAGATGCGACATTTTCCTTTATCGAGGCCATCCGTTCAAATTTGATCATTAGAAATAGATGTCTTGTGGTGCACAATAAAGCATAGATGATTGGTATTAGAAAGTTACAAAGATTCCAAGCAGGTTGTGGAATATATTTAATTTCTTGACATTGCAAACTCATGCTTATGCGGCTCTCAAGGCCAAAGGGATCACACAGTGGTGATATTGTTTTCATCACAATTGTTTCCTCTTTCTTTTGCAAGTGGGATTATGTGATCACTAAATATGCTTGCTCAAAAGGATGAAAAATGCAGCCCTTGTTTAGTTAAGCATGATTTACACTGAGGCAAATTTTAAAAGGAGCGAGTTCCAATTTTGACAATGCATTCCAAATTGGTTTTGTGATAATTTTTTTTTTGAAAATCGAGAGGATAGTGACATATGTATACTCTTCTCAAATCCCTTTAAGGAAGAGTTTTCACTTGTGTTCTTCAAGTTTCAAAACTTATCACTTTTGACTTTTTTCAAAAAAAAAAATTTGTTTCTTTCATTCTTCTTCTTTTAAAGTTTGAAAAATCAAAAGATTGCAAAATTCATCAAGTATGTCTATCATTGTATGCATTTTATGTTTATTATGTTTGAACAACATGCATTTCACTCTTCAAGTTTGGCAACCCAGAATTTACATTTTCTTTTCTCCCGCTAGTTGTCTGGATTCGGATCTAATCCCACCAACTATCTAGGTCTAGAGAGCATTCTCATTTCTCCCACTAGTTGTCTAGTCTCGGGTCTATTTCCACCACAATTTAGGCCTGGATTGTATTTTCATTTCCCCTATTAGATGTCTGGACTCGGATCTAATCCCACCAGCAGTTTAGGTCTAGGATACATTTTCATTCTTCTGCTAGGCATTTGGGTTTGGGTTCAATCCCGCTGAACAATCTAGATTCAGGAATCACTTTTAATTTAATGTTGACGAGTCTCAGCATCCACCGTGCACCTTCCATCTCCCTTCTTACTGTTGGCGAGTCTCAGCATCCACCGCACACCCTTCTATCTCTCTTTTTGGCAATCACTTTTAATTTATTGTTGATGAGTCTTAGCGTCCATCGTGCACTCCTCTATCCCCTTTCTTGGAGCGCAATCACCTCCCTCCGCACGACCTTTAATTACTATTGGTGAGTCTCAGCGTCCGCCGCTCACCCTTTTATCTTTTTTCTCAGCAATCACCTTTAATTTACTGTTGATGAGTCTTAAAGTCCGCCGCGCACCCTTCTATCTTCCTTCTTGATAATCAATTTTAATTTATTGCTGGTGAGTCCCAATGTCCATTGCGCACGCTTTTATCTCCCTTCTTGGCAATCATCTTTTAATTTACTATTGACGAGTCTCAGCATTCATTGCGCACCCCTCTATCCCCCTTATTGGAGCATAATCACGTCTCTTCCTATGACCTTTAATTTTGTATTAGTGAGTCTTAGCATCCTCCACGCACCCTTCTATCTCCCTTCTTGGCAATCACCATTTAATTGACTATCGACAAGTTTCAGCATTTGCCGTGCACCCCTCTATCCCACTTCTTGGAGTACATTCTGTGATGCCCCCACTTCTCCCTAAGGCGAACCAAAGGGTTTCGGTGGGACGCCTGCCCAACTCTCGCCTGGACTCAGTATAATTCCAGTTCAAACTTAAAGGATAACGACTAATAACGAAAGTCGAAATAAAGACAAGAAGTCATTTCCATATATGAATATTCAATCTTACATCACAAGTTTCCAAAATACAACCACTTTTCCAAAATATACAACTTCCAAAAGATGTCTAGTCAAGTACATTCAAAACCCTAATCAAAAGTGTCTCAAGTCGACTTCTCCATAACTCTTTCCATCTCATCCCCTGCTAAGGAAAACAAATCTAATGGAATGAGCTAACACTCAGTAAGGCCAAGAAGACATGCAAACATATAGTTCAAGTAGCAATAGCATTTAAGCGAGAATAAAGCTGTAACATTCAAGCAATTCACAATTTTCAATTAAACACATTCAATGAGGATATAGGAGCTCTCAGGAGTTAGGTTCCACTTGCTTTGCAAAAACTCAATCAAATACCTCCCCGCGCGATGACACTCCGTCAATTGGGTCGGCATTAAGTCCGTAGAACTCCACTTCTTCACAGTTCCGTCCACTATTTCAACAGCCCCGGGTCCGCACTTCTATAAAAGGCACTACTACTCGAGTAGGCCAAGCGAGATCTCTTAATAGATCAAGCTTACAGTTATCTCATGGTTCACCGAGCTTCTCGACCAAGCCTTTGCTGGCTCGCTGGCTCGAGTAGCAAGGTCGGCCAATTGAGATTTGGGAGTACCCCAATTCCGTTATAGTTCAAGAAGATTCACTCGAAATGACATCTAGTCAATCAATTACAATTCAGTCATGAGCAATTCAGTTATACAATCAGTTAAAAGAGAACGAGTGTGATAACGTACACACTCGACTCAACAATTATCAATCATTCAATCCACAAAAAGCAATTCACATAATTTCAACAAGTCATGCACTTGACTCTCACCAAATCACAATAAGGGAGTAAGTGCAAAAGATCTTTAATGGTCGGCTCCGGGATTCTTTTCAAGATCCTTTTGAGCGCCTGAAAACATAACAATTAACTATTACCCATAAATACTTACAAACTCTTTGCCAAACAAGGAAGAATGTACGTTTATTTTCAAATTAAAATAATGTCTCGAAAAGCCTCAATATCTCGAAAATCGAGATTCAAGAGTGAGGGTTTAATAACACAAAAGAAACTGTTTTCCTTTATGAAATCGAGTTTAAAATGATCAATAAATATAAAGGAAGAATAACGAGTTCTCAAAAACTCATTTTCATAAGAAATCGGGAAATTTCAGCTTTGCACGACAATCTTTGGAAAATCGAATTTTGAGTTTGGCACGTCCAAAAATGGAAAACTTTACACCGTTGGAAACTAGGTTCAAGGTATTAAAGTTTCTAGAAGACACTTTTCCAAGATCCTAAACGGAAGGCATTCAATTTTCAACTCAAAGTGGCTGTTCTGAACAAGCAAGGCAGTTTCAGTCATGTTTTTCAGCAATCTTTGAAAATTCGGTAAAATTCACAGAAAGTGAACTAGCATTTGAAATTGGTAACACAACATGAATTTCAAACAAGGTTTCAAACACAACAAATGGAACAAAATTCAGAGTTTTAAGCATTGAGATATAATAGTCTAAATTCGGCTGGAATTTGAACACCGATCAGGGATTTTCCAGATTTGAAAAGCAAACTTTGGAACATGATTTGGGTATCGAAATGGTCTTAGAATAACACCAAATTTGGTACACTTAAAATTCCATATGAGGACTACTTCTCTATCAAATTTCACACAAAAACTCACGTGGAAAGGTAGTTAACAAAACTACCAAAGTTTAGGAAATTCTCAAAGCAAATCTGTCCTCTTGCTTTTCTTTCCTTTTTCAAACATTTTGCACCTTGAAATCAGTCCCAATTTGGTTCATTTTTGAAACCAAGGTACTAGAAACCTTTAATAAACACTTTATGGTTGATTGACATCGAAAATTTTGAAATAAAACATCCCACAACGAACTAGACCAGTCGGCCAGCAAGAAGAGAAAGATTTCCAGATTTCCAGCTTTGTCACAGTTTGGAAATTGAACCATATCTCACTCAATACAACTTGAAATAGAGAATGGTTGGTGGTGTTGGAAAATAGATTCAAAACTCTACATTTCATCAGAACAAGTCATTTTGAAAATCAGTTCACAAGTAAGAGAATATAGAGCCACAAGATGCAGCTTCTACCTTTCTCTCGGATAGACAGTCAGAACAGGACAGCAAATTTGATGAATTGCTACAGTTCTCTCAGTTCGAACTAGAGGGTGAATTTTATACCGTTGGAATGCTACAATTGTCTAGTTTCAAATGCCGCAAACGGCACTCGATTTTGACTTTTGTACAAAGAGATATGTTCGATCAAAGAGTTACTGTTTGGACAGCCAGAACCCATTTCCAGGTTTCTTCCAATTTCGAAATTCCAAGTTTTGCTCAACCAAATCAAATGATTTTTTGACAACACTTTGTACACACCATATACAACATATAAGCATCAATTTCACATCCAACAATCATAAAAAATTTTGAAATATCACAGAGCAACATGACCAGAAATTTTCGGCCAGCTCAAGTCTCCACTTCCTTTGATTTTCCTTTCACTTTTCTAACCATAATCAACTCACTTAACAAACATTAATCAAGCATTTAATCCTCAAGGAAGCTACCTAAAGGTCACACCAAGTCCACTATCTTAGAGTTTCAAGCAAGAAAAATAGATTTCCTCAAGTCCTTTACCTATCTTTGCTTAGGATTTCAAACCCTTGCACAACCAACCATAAATCTTGAATTAAATAGAAGGATTGGATGAGTTGATGGTTTTACCTCTAGCCTTGGATGAAACCAGAAATTTTCACCATTAAACGTCCAAGAAATCCCCCAAGATGAGGCCTTTCTCCAAGTTGAAGTTAATCTCCAAGGTGTTTAGGAGTTGGGTGGTGATTTGTGAAGGAAATGGAAGCAAGATGAAGTGAGATGGAGTGGAGCTTTTCTCTTCTCTCCCTTGCTGTTTTCAGCCGAACTATGGAGTCAGGAGAGAGAGTGTTTTGTGTTGTGAAGCTTCCTTTGGAAGCTTAAGGAATTTGTGGCCAAAAGTTGTACAAAAGTCAACTACGAATAGTGCGCGTATAGTGTCCCTAACTACTACTTTTCTCTCTTGTTTGTTGCACTAGTGCACTAATCCTCAAATGCAATTCCTTTAACATTATAATTATTCACTCTTAGTAGTCTAATATAAATTTCTTAAATCTCCACTTAGTCGATTTGACGCGAAATACGCGAACTTTCGATTCGCGCCCGATAAGGCGAAAGTTAAAAACGATTCATGTAACGATAATATATTTAACGAATACTAAGGTAAATAATTATAAAAATAATTATTTAAAGAATTAAAGATGAGTCCTCACATCTAGGGGTGTATTCGAGCCGAGTCGAGCTCGAGTACCGCTATACTCGAGCTCGACTCGACTATAATATAATTATACTCAAGCTCGAGCTCGAGCTCGATCGAGTCCTTAAAAAGCTCGAGCTCGACTCGATAAGGGTACTCACCGGTAATTTCTCAAAATTTATTTACCTATATTAGTAATTTTATATATAATTTTTTTTAAAATTTTTTTATGTGATACTCGATAGAGCTCGTCGAGCTCTCGAGTATCAAATTTCTGAGCTCGAGCTCGACTCGATAGCTCTAACGAGCAGCTCGAGATCGAGCTCGAGCTCGATGAAGCGAGTTCGAGCTCGAGCTTCTGATCGAGTACATATCGAGCTCGAGTCGAGTAGCTTGAATCAGCTCCACCCCTACTCACATCCTCTCCCCCTTAAGAGAATTTCGTTCTCGAAATTTATATCTTGATTCGAGAATAGATCTGGATAGTTTTCTCGAATTTCTTCTTCTACTTCCCAAGTTGCTTCCTCTAGTTTCTCCATAGAATTTTCACCAACGGAATCCGCTTATTACTCAATTCTTTCACCTTACGATCTAGAAGCTCTATTGGTTTCTCCTCATAGGTCTGTGCCTCATCGATTTCAATATTCTCTGGTTGTAGGATATAAGACGGATCTGGATGATATTTCTTGAGCATCGATACATGAAAAGCATTATGGATCCAAGATAGACTTGATGGCAATTCCAACTTATAAGCCACATTCCCTACACGTTGAAGGATCTTGTATGGTCCTACAAATATCGGTTGTAACTTCTTTCCTTTTCCTGCCATCAAACTCGCTCTCAGAGGAGTAATCTTAAGAAAAACTTGGTCTCCAACCACAAATTCTAAATCCTTCCTTCGGTTATCTGCATAGCTCTTCTGACGACTCTGTGCTGTTTGAATCCTTTGACGTATCAACTTCAACTTTTCTCGTGCCTCCTCAATCCAAGGCACTGCAGTGGGGTCTAAAATCTTTCGTTCACCTATTTCATCCCAACAAATTGGAGATCTACACTTCCGTCCATATAAAGCTTCATACAGAGCCATTTGAATGGATGAATGGAAACTATTATTATAAGCAAACTCCACTAATGTCTGATACTTACTCCAACTTTCTCCAAAATCCAAAATACAGGTTCTCAACATGTCTTCAAGAGTTTGAATCGTCCTCTCAGACTATCCATCGGTCTGAGGATGGTAAGTAGTGCTAAAATTCAACTTGGTCCCAACACTTCTTGCATTTTCTGCCAGAACCGTGAAACAAATCTAGGGTCTCCATCGGACACAATACTTACAGGTATCCCTTCTAGCCTTATAATCTCATCCAAATATAACTTAGCTAACTTCTCTAACGGGTATTTCATACTAATCGGAAGAAAGTGAGCCGATTTGGCCAATCTATCTACTATCACCGAAATGGCATCATGACCCATTTTTGTCCTAAGTAATTTAGATACAAAATTCATGGTGATATTTTTCCATTTCCACTCGGGTATCTCTAAAGGTTGCAAAAGACCTGATGGTTTTTGATGCTCGGCTTTAACTTGCTGGCAGATTAAACAAGTTTGAACAAACTAGGCAATTTCCTTTTTCATGTTCTCCCACTAGTACAAACTCTTCAAGTCCTGGTACATTTTATTCCCTCCAGGATGTACCGTATACTTAGATCGGTGTACTTCCTCCAAAATTCCTTCTTAAGCCCTTCGCCCTTTGGCACTACTATCTAATTCCAAAATCTCAATACACCATTCATTCCCAGATTAAAATCCGACTTTTCTCCCTTTTTGACTTTCTCAAACCACTTTTGCACTTCAGGGTCCTTTCCCTAAGTTTCCTTGATACGTTCCAACAAATTTGATTTCACGACAATATTTCCAAGGATCACTTTTTTCGGTTCAAGTCGGGGATCCCAATAACTAACCTCTTCCAACAAGTGCAATTCTTTAATCATCAATCCTGCCACTTGCACTTGACGACTTAAAGCATCGGCCACTACGTTGGCTTTTCTTGGATGGTACTTTATCGTGCAATCATAGTCTTCCAAGAATTTCATCCACCTACGTTGTCTCAAATTCAGCTCTTTTTGAGAAAATAAATATTTAAGACTCTTGTGGTCCGGAAAAAACCTCGAACATCACTCCATATAGATAATGCCTCCACTTCTTTAATGCAAACACCACAGCCACTAACTCCATGTCATGAGTTGGGTAATTTCTCTCATGCAGTTTTAATTTCCTAGAGGCATACGCTATCACCTTATTATTTTGCATTAATACACATCCCAAACCTTCCTTTGAAGCATCTGTGTAGACCACAAAACTATCCTTCCCATTCGGTAGAGCTAATACGGGTGCTCTCGTCAAACGTCGCTTTAACTCTTGGAAACTTTTTTCACACTTAGGACTCCATATAAATTTTCCATTTTTCTTAGTCAGCTAAGTCATGGGTCCAGCAATCTTAGAAAAATCCTTGATAAATCTCCGGTAATACCCTGCTAACCCTATAAAGTTTCGAACATCAGCAGGGTTTTTCGATCGTTTCCATTTAGAAACTGCTTAAACTTTGGCTGGATCCACTTTAATCCCGTCCTTGGAAATTATATGACCTAATAAAGTCACTTCTTTCAATCAAAACTCACATTTGCTAAACTTAGCGTACAGTTGATATTCCCTCAAAGTTTGTAAAACAATTCTCAAATGTTTCTCGTGATCCTCCAAGGTCTTAGAGTACACCAGTATATCATCGATGAATACCACTACAAATTGGTCCAGATAAGGTTTAAAGACTCGATGCATTAAATCCATAAAAGCCACAGGTGCATTCGTTAACCCGAACGGCATTACGGCAAACTCAAAGTGTCCATACCTCGAGTTAAAGGCAGTTTTAGATATATCTTTTTCCAAAATCCTCAATTGGTGGTAACCCTACCTGAGATCCAACTTCAAAAATACAACCACCCCTTACAATTGGTCGAACAGCTCATCAATATAGGGTAAAGGGTATTTATTCTTAATGGTAATATCATTCAAGCCTCGGTAATCTATACACAGTTTTAAACTCCATCTTTCTTTTTAACAAACAAGACCGGGCTCCCCACGGTGAATCACTCTCCTTTATAAAGTCCCGTTCTAATAAATCCTGTAACTACAATTTCAACTCCTTCAATTCAACTGGTGCCATTCTGTACGGCGTCTTAGAGATAGGTGCTACCCCTGGAATCACATCAATCCTAAAAGCTATCTCCCTTTCCGGAGATAAAGACTCTAACTCTTCAGGAAAGACATCTGGATACTCTTTTACTATAGGCATATCTTTCAATCTCACTTTATCACTAGGAGTATTTATAAGAAAAGTCAAATATGCCTGAGCTCCCATACTCAACATTTTTCTAGCTCGAATTCATGAAATAAGTGCAGATGAGGCTAATCTACCCCTTACATCCAATCTCAGGGTTTCCTCTCCTGGAATGCACAACTCTACTGTTTTCGTCTTACAGTTCAACTGAGTATTGTAACGGACTAACCAGTCCATTTTTAGGATCATATCATACCCCTTAATTGCTAAACCTATCAAATCGGCCAGTAATTTCTGTTCCTCAACCCAGATCTCACAATCCTTATATACCAAGTTAGCGATTAAACTTTGATTCCCAGTAGGTATTCTAACCTCCAGATCATAAGGTAACTTAACTGGCTTCACATCTTTCCCACTCATAAAATTAGGGTTCACAAAAGAATGTGTCGCACCCGGATTAATTAAAACCTTAGCTAAACGGTGGAAAATAGGGATCGTACCTTCGACCACCTCAGTAGCATCGGGAATCTGCTGATAGTCCAATGCGTAAACCCTAGCAGGTACCTTTGGTCGACTCCCTCCAGCACTAGTCTGCTTAGAGGTTGACTTTTCTGGCCTTTGAGTGCTACCTCCTACCTTCGAATTACTTGGACAATTCGCGAGTTGGTGCTCGGCACTGCCACAATACAAACACTTTCCTGACTTTCTTCAACAATCATTCTCTGAGTGATTTGACTTGCCACAGTAGCCACAACTAATTTGAGGAGTTACGGCCGGGCCACTAGAAGGTATCCCTCTCACTTGACCTTGCCCACTACGACCTCTTCTGGATAAAACTCCTCTTGAAGCTCCTGCGGTCCTTACTCCTCCCATTCCTCTTCCCATCTTGGAAGGTGGGCACTTTTACTTGCCTGACCAGAAGTATAACTAGAAATGTTTCTTTTCTTAGTGTGGAAGTCCCTAACTTGCAGCCTTGCGCTTTCAACTCTCTGCGCTTTCTCCAGAGCTTCGGTAAACGTAGAGATTTGGGCTGCTGCCAATCTTTCCTGGATCTCCACATTGAGTCCTTGTACGAAGCTCCTTATCCTTTTCCTCATTAGTCACCAATTCTGGAGCGTACTTAGAAAACTTAGTGAGCTTCCCTTCATACTCGTCTATACTAAGAGTTCCTTACCTTAACTTTATAAATTTGTCCTTCCGCTTCTCTTGGATCAGAGGCGGAAGAAACTTCTCATTAAACTCCCTCGTGAAATTTTTTCAAATCCAAGGGGTTTGGGCTCTCTCCCACTTTCCCCTTATCACGTCCCACCAAGCACGTGCAATGCCCTCAAACTGAAAGGCAGCAAAGTTCACCCTTCTCTCTTCAGTATAATTTAAAGCGGCGAAAATATTAGTCATCCGCTCTAGCCAATTTTTCTCTAGCTCAGGATCAGGTTCCGCAGTGAACTTAGGCGGAGTAAACTCTGAAAACCTCTCCAAAGCCCTATCATCATCTCTATCCTGAGCCCTGGGTTGATTAATTGGCCCTGGACCCTGTCTCTCAGCTAATCGTTCAAGGATATCAGTCATCCTATTAATGGCAGTAGCCACTTGGTTACCCTCTACATTCTCTTGTCCTTGGGTCGGTCCAGTTGCCGATCCCTAATCATACCCTTGAGGTTGGGTTTGCCTAGTCTCTCACCCATGACCTCAACCACTCATTCGTCCATCCATAATCCTAGTTATGCCTAATGCAAGGAATAAAATAATTACACGAGAAAATATTTGATATACAAGCCAACTTGAAAACATCAGAAATAATGATAATTAACATATATTTACACTTCAAAGTTCATACAATTAGCAAGTCATAGGGCGTTTACAAAAATATGGCACACGAGTGCCACAAAAGTGCAATTAGTCAGGCACGACAAAAGTAGGTTCAAGTGCCTTAAAAGTAGGCCACACAGTTAAGCAAAATACAATAGCTTTTGCACTAGCATCACCCCAGCTATTTCTATCTACAAAAGTCAAAAGATCTATCACTCTTGTTTAATCCTCAACAAGACTATCAGGTGGAATCTCCTCCTCAGGGTCCTCCTTCGGATCCTCCTCGAGAGGCTCCTCCTCAATGCCCTCCTGAACCGGACTCTGAACAACCTCCATGACCTCATCAATCAACAGAATAGCGTCTGCCAAGATCCCAGAAGCCCGATCTCGGACCTCCTCGCCTATCCTAGGAAGTCGGGCTCCAACCCTCCGAATCTCATCACGAGCAGCCTCAGCCCTAGCCATCTCGTCCACCACAGTTCCCTCTAACTCGGCAATCCTAGCACTATGAGCATTCACCATAATGCTCAACTCCTCAACCTCCTGAAGCAAAGATCGATTGGTATTCACTAACTGACGATGCTCGTCGTCAAGGGACAGTACTAGGTCATTAGGGTAAGTATACGTCACCCTACAGGGACATCGAGAAAACCTAGTAGAAGGCGAGTAAGGCACACGAGCTCCTCCACCAAGAGCTCAATAGTAAATAGGTCTAAGGGGCTCCATGTGGCCATTAGCATGACCATTACCATTAGCAGCAGGTCCTCCATTTCCATTCTTCATCCCTGCAAAACAGCCACAACTTCCAAGTTAGAAACTTAAAGTCACTAACTCGCTCAAACATCACTCAAGGTATAACTAAGGTATCTCATTCCTATTCTTAAAGGTAAAGTCTCTAATATCTCCCAAATGGATCTCTAAACCTAGTGCTCTGATACCAACTGTGACGCCCCCACTTCTCCCTAAGGCGAACCAAAGGGTATCGACGGGACACTTGCCCAACTCTCGCCAGGACTCAGTACAATTCCAGTTCAAACTTAAAGGATAACAACTAATAACGAAAGTCGAAATAAAGACAAGAAGTCATTGCCATATATGAATATTCAATCTTACATCACAAGTTTCCAAAATACAACCACTTTTCCAAAATATACAACTTCCAAAAGATGTCTAGTCAAGTACATTCAAAACCCTAATCAAAAGTGTCTCAAGTCGGCTTCTCCATAACTCTTTCCATCTCGGCCCCTGCTAAGGAAAACAAATCTAATAGAATGAGCTAATGCTCAGTGAGGCCAAGAAAACATTCAAATACATAGTTCAAGTAACAATAGCATTTAAGCGAGAATAAAGCTGTAACATTCAAGCAATTCACAATTTTCAATTAAACACATTCAATGAGGATACATGAGCTCTCAGGAACTAGGTTCCACTTGCTTTGCCAAATCTCAATCAAATACCTCCCCGCGATGACACTCCATCAACCGGGTCGACATTAAGTCCGTAGAACTCCACTTTCTTTACAGTTCCGTCCACCATTTCAACCGCCCCGGGCCTGCACTTTTATAAAAGGCACTACTACTCGAGTAGGCCAAGCGAGATCTCTTAATAGATCAAGCTTACAGTTATCTCATGGTTCACCGAGCTTCTCGACCAAGCCTTTGCTGGCTCGCTAGCTCGAGTCGCAAGGTCGGCCAATTGAGATTTGGGAGTACCCCAGTTCCGTTATAGTTCGAGGAGATTCACTCGAAATGATGTCCAGTCAATCAATTACAATTCAGTCATGAGTAATTCGGTTATACAATCAGTTAAAAGAGAACGAATGTGATAACGTACACACTCGACTCAATAATTATCAATCATTCAATCCATAAAAAGCAATTCACATAATTTCAACAAGTATGCACTTGACACTCACCAAATCACAATAGGGGAGTAAGTGCAAAAGATCTTTAATGGTCGGCTCCGGGATTCTCTTCAAGATCCTCTTGAGCGCCTGGAAACATAACAATTAACTATTACCCATAAATACTTACAAACTCTTTGCCAAACAAGGAAGAATGTACGTCCATTTTCAAATTAAAATAATGTCTCGAAAAGCCTCAATATCTCGAAAATAAGAGAAACAGATTTTCTTTATGAAATCGAGTTTAAAATGATCAATAAATATCAAGGAAGAATAACGAGTTCTCAAAAACTCATTTTCATAAGAAATCAGGAAATTTCAGCTTTGCACGACAATCTTTGGAAAATCGAATTTTGAGTTTGGCACGTCCAAAAATGGAAAAATTTACACCGTTGGAAACTAGGTTCAATGTACTAAAGTTTCTAGAAGACACTTTTCCAAGATCCTAAACGGAAGGCATTCAATTTTCAACTCAAAATGGCTGTTCTGAACAAGCAAGGCAGTTTCAGTCATGTTTTCGGCAATCTTTGAAAATTCGGTAAAATTCACAGAAAGTGAACTAGCCTTTGAAATTGGTAACACAATATGAATTTCAAACAAGGTTTCAAACACAACAAACGGAACAAAATTCAGGGTTTTAAGCATTGAGATATAATAGTCTAAATTCGGCTGGAATTTGAACACCGATCAGGGATTTTCCAGATTTGAAAAGCAAACTTTGGAATATCATTTGGGTATCGAAATGGTCTTAGAATAACACCAAATTTGGTACACTTAAACCTCCATATGAGGACTACTTCTCTATCAAATTTCACACAAAAACTCACGTGGAAAGGTAGTTAACAAAACTACCAAAGTTTAGGAAATTCTCAAAGCAAATCTGTCCTCTTGCTTTTCTTTCCTTTTTCAAACATTTTGCACCTTGAAATCAGTCCCAATTTGGTTCATTTTTGAAACCAAGGTACTAAAAACCTTTAATAAACACTTGATGGTTGATTGGCATCGAAATTTTTGAAATAAAACATCCCACAACGAACTAGACCAGTCGGCCAGCAAGAAGAGAAAGATTTCCAGATTTCCAGCTTTGTCACAGTTTGGAAATTGAACCATATCTCACTCAATACAACTTGAAATTGAGAATGGTTGGTGGCGTTGGAAAATAGATTCAAAACTCTACATTTTATCAGAACAAGTCATTTTGAAAATTGTGAGAGCCCGTAATTTTCCATTTTAGGGTTTTATTATATTCAATGGCTTGTTTTCTGCACTTTCTGTATCCGGAAAATTTTCTAGATAATTTTTATGAGTAAATAGAGTTTTTAGATGAGTTTTCTAGTATCGGTTAGGTTTTGAGAAATTAAGAGCGTATACCGGACGAGGGACCTGCTAGGGCGAAAAGTTCGGAAAAATTCGGCCAACTAGGTTAAGTTTTTGATACTGGATTTAATTTACCGAGTGTTAAGAGATAAGTAGAGGATGCTAAGTGATTGGTATAAGAGAGACAAAAGTTAGGCAAGCATTAATGAAGGTGACAAGTGTCACCATAGGATTTGGTCTTAAGTAAGACCACTATTCACCATTTTTGTCTTCATCTTGGCCGGCCCTCTCTCTCAAGAAGAAAGAAAGAAACTCTCCAAGTTCTTGATTCCATCTTGCTCCAAATCATCAAAACAACCACTTAATCTTACTTTTGTTCCATAGAAAACCTTAAGTGAGTGTTTGTGTGGGGTTTGGTGGAGTTGTTTGGAAAACTAAGAGGACTTGTTGCTCTCTCTCTCTTGTTTCTAAGGTGAGTTATGAAGAAGCACTCTCCTCCCTCTAATGATGCTTAATTTATGCTTAGTGGTGGTATAAGATGCAACTTTATGGATTATATTGTGATTTTTGGTTGAATTGATGAAGTTTTGTAATTAATGGGGATTTTTCTGTTTTAATATGAATATGATTGTGTGGCTATGTATGATGATTGGAAATGGTATGTAAGGGACCTAGGAGGTGGAAAAAGTGGTTAATTGCAAGCAATTGCTGTTTTGGAAAGAAATTGAAAACTTAGGGTTTCATTGTTCTTCATTCTGTCCGGTTTTGTAGCTCATAGTTAGAGACCGAATTGGCCTTGTATTAAAACATGAAAGTTGTAGGGAATGATATTTTAGAGGTGCCTACAACATTTCAGGTCAATCGGAGTAGCGTAGCTTGAGAAAAGTCGAAATTACCCTTGCTGTCCTGGTTTTACCCGAATTTGGGAATTGCTTCTGTAATTGGTTATTTTGGTTAGGAATGCTTCCGAATTGGTTGTTGAGGCCTTCTGATGAAATGTATCCCTGTTTCGTATCTTTCAGTTGGTTTTTGAATTTCTGGATTTGGACTTAGGTAGCCTGATTTATGATGTTTACACTAGAATGCGTTCTGTGAATCTGTTTTACGGTTCTGTTGTAGTATCTTGCATTTTTGACCTGGTTACACTCGAAACTGGGTTGAGTGACCTTCTGTAATATTGTAACCCTATCTCTTAGCTTCGAAACGGTGGGTCTTGTACCTTCGTCCGATAATCGTAGTGCCATTGGTACCAAAACTGCAAAATGATGTCAAAAACTGTTTTTTCCGGGTTAACGCTTAACTCTAATTCCGAATTTTTCTGGTTTCCTCTAATGCCTATGTATGCTTATGGAACCCTATTTTGGTAGTATTTGGCATTGGTTTATGACTTGTAATCGAGTCTTATTGTGTTTATTTGAATAGTTTAGGGCTTGACTTTCATATCCGGTCATTTCCTAGCTAAATTTTGTACTTGAATGCCATTAAGCCTAGTGAACGGCTTTTGGGAATGAGATTATTTTTGTACGAGATGTTGGGACTGATTTGAGGAAATAATGAAGCCATGATGGCTGGAAAATAGGTAAACACAAGGGATATGCTGCCGAAATTTTACTTGAAGGCTAGTTGGATTTACTTGTGATTTGAGCGAAGGGCTTTTGGGTTGTTTGAGCCTAGGTCTTCATGTTACCTTTTCGTTTCCAAAAAAATCATGTTTTGCACCCTTGCTTTAGTAATTATTTGGCGAGGCATACGACTGGTAGTCGAGCCTCACATATACTCGATTTTTGAAAGTGGAACCTTCAATTGTTTTCCTTGGATTATTTTAGGGTTTCTTGGTGATTAAAGCTCTCTTTTGGGAGGTATCTGTACTGACCCCGGTGAGTGTTCCACTACCTGCTACCCGTTATGTGAAATATCTGAATATCTGAAATACTTGATTTATGACTATTGGAGCCAAATACTGTTTTGATAAAAAGGGAGGCGAGGGTGTACTTTATCACACTCGTTCTCTTGTCTGTTCATATGCCAATTTTGAACGCGTATCTGAATCTGCTATCTGTATCTGTTATCTGTATCTGGATCTGTATCTGTTCTGACGTCGTTTGGAAGCTTGTATCCAACGACCTTTCTGGGACCTCTGAGCTCAACACCTGTGGCCAGTTACTTGAGTCGGGCCGGCAAGGGCCTGGTCAATTAGATAACGAACCACGGTAGTCTGTTTTGGGATCTTTGGGTATTGAGACCCTTGATTCCGGTATACTCGAGTATTACCAATTCTGATCTGATTGGATTTCGAGCCCGGTGGGGGTATGTGTGGTGGAAGGAGTCGAAGAAAGTGGAGTCTACGGTATTGGTTACTTCTGTAACGTTGACGGAGTGTCAACTGTTATTTCGATCAAGTTTCGGTGAAGCGAATGGGAATTTGGCTCCTGAGAGCCACCCGTATCCTTTCTGTCTATGGTGTTTGTTCACTTCTTTATTTGATGCACATATGTGATTAATTGAATATGAAGTTCCATGTTTCTTACTGCTATATGTCTGGTACCTCATTGAGCGCAAGCTCACCCCTTTCCGTTCCTTTTTGTTTTCCTTACAGGAAAATAAATACTTTTGGACTGGATTTGACAATTGGTTGCCGAATTGAGCTAGTTGGACATATCTTTTGTATAGCTCATTGATTGAAACCCTGAATGTATTTTTGGGTCCGTTTCTCTTTTGATTTGGCAAACCATACTTGTATCCACTTTTGAATCACTTTGGTATGCCACTTTGGATTGTATCTGCTAAATTTCAACATGTAAATATTTGCTTGATGTTTGGTTGGATTTTTGACGTGTCGGTTACTATTCATGACCGACTCCGGTTTCGATTTTTTTTATTTTGATATTTTGACTTGGTTACGCGCGTTTGTATGTCCCGAAACGTATTAGATCGCTCTAAACTGAACGACTGAGTCCCGGCGATAGCTGGGAAGGCGGTCCGCCGAACCCTTTGGTTCGCCTTAGGGTGAGGTGGGGCTGTCACAAAAATCAGTTCACAAGTAAGAGAACATAGAGCCACAAGATGCAGCTCCTACCTTTCTCTCGGATAGACAGTCAGAACAGGACAGCAAATTTTGATGAATCGCTACGGTTCTCTCAGTTCGAACTAGAGGGTGAATTTTATACCGTTGGAATGCTACGATTGTCTAGTTTCAAATGCCACAAACGGCACTCAATCTTGACTTTTGTACAAAGAGATATGTTCGATCAAAGAGTTACTGTTTGGACAGCCAGAACCCATTTCTAGGTTTCTTTCAATTTTGAAATTCCAAGTTTTGCTCAACCAAATCAAATGATTTTTGGACAACACTTTGTACACAACATATACAACATATAAGCATCAATTTCACAGCCAACAATCATCAAAAATTTTGAAATATCACAGAGCAACATGACCAGAAATTTTCGGCCAGCTCAAGTCTCCACTTCCTTTGATTTTCCGTTTACTTTTCTAACCATAATCAACTCACATAACATATAAACAACATTAATCAAGCATTTAATCCTCAAAGCAGCTACCTAAAGGTCACACCAAGTCCACTATCTTAGAGTTTAAAGCAAGAAAAATAGATTTCCTCAGGTCCTCTACCTATCTTTGCTTAGGGTTTCAAACCCTTGCACAACCAACCATAAATCTTGAATTAAATAGACGGATTGGATGAGTTGATGGTTTTATCTCTAGCCTTGGATGAAACCAGAAATTTTCACCATTAAACCTCCAAGAAATCCCCCAAGGTGAAGCCTTTCTCCAAGCTCAAGTTAATCTCCAAGGTGTTTAGGAGTTGGGTGGTGATTTGTGAAGGAAATGGAAGCAAGATGAAGTGAGATGGAGTGGATCTTTTATCTTCTTTCCCTTGCTGTTTTCAGCCGAACTATGGTGTGAGGAGAGAGAATGTTTTGTGTTGTGAAGCTTCCTTTGGAAGCTTAAGGAATTTGTGGCCAAAAGTTGTACAAAAGTCAACTAGGAATAGTGCGCGTATAGTGTCCCTAACTACCACTTTTCTCTCTTGTTTGTTGCACTAGTGCACTAATACTCAAATGTAATTCCTTTAACACTATAATTATTCACTCTTAGTAGTCTAATATAAATTTCTTAAATCTGTACTTAGTCGATTTGACGTGAAATACGCGAACTTTCGATTCGCACGCGATAAGGCGAAATTTAAAAACGATTCATGTAACGATAATATATTTAACTAATACTAAGGCAAATAATTATAAAAATAATTATTTTAAAAATAAAACATGAGTCCTCACACATTCACGTTCCTTCACATCCCGTTTTCCATGTTATGCGGACTCACTTTTCTTAATTGGTTTATTTAGTAATTGTGTTCCATCATTCATTATATATTTTTTTGTTCAGAAGTTCTGAGAGCTTAGAATTCTTTGTTCTGCAAAGATCCCGTATGGGTGGTGCACTTGTTTCATCATAGTTCATTTGCATTTGAACTATGTTTGACCTGATTCCCATAGTTGGGATACGTAGGCAACTCTACACGAGTTCGGTCACGTCTTTTGCAATCTTATTGTATCATTTTTTTGTTCAATAATTTTTTTAACTAGGTGTTCATTTGTTTATTTTAACTCAGGTGCAACCAAAAGACAAGTGAGTGATTTGGTGTCTATGTTTTTGTCTCGAGTTTTTTCGAAATTCCAGACAAAGAGGAGCAAACTGTAAACACTAAATTTTTGTCAATTTTAATATTTTCTTGAATTTTTGTCTATTTAATGGGTCATTTACTTTTATGCATTTTAATGTGAATTTTCTTGTTTTGTAGGTTTATTTGAAAAACAAAAAAAGAAAAAATCTAAAAAAAGGAAAAGAAAATCATGAAAAGAAACAATCACTTTCTAATCATTTTTTTCCCAACTACCACACTATTAACGTAATCTTACACTCCATCTCCCATCCCTCTTTTTCTCTATTTTTGTACAAAAATTCATCAACTCACCATCACACGCACACTAACTGGCACACACAATTTTCTTTCTTCCTCTTGAACAAAAATCACACAACCACTCCAACTCTCCAATTCCTCTCTCGGTTCCCTTCTCTCTCTCCCCCTCTCAATTTCACACACACTACCACGCACTTGCAGACCAACAAAAAACACACATATCACTCCATTCTGTCCTTTTCTCTCGGCTCACACATGAAACAAACAAGAAAAGAAGAAGACCCAAGGGAGTAGTGGAAGAATGTAGCTGCTACGAGAGCCATTACCACCATTAAGCTCATCCAAATCACCCAGAAAGGATTGTAAGATTCTCAGCTATCTCTTTTCAATTTCTAATATGAATGGCATACATCATGTGGTTTTCATTTCACTTGATACTTATGCATATTTGGATGAAGTTAGGAGCCTAATAAATGAGTGTTTGAGTTGTTTTTTTCGAATTCATGGCTTTTGATATTAATTTTGCAAACAAAGACAACGATCCACATCATGCTTGGCACAGGTTTGAAAAAGTGCCAAAATGAATAATCAGATTAAAAGAGTGAATTTTGTGTATATATTTTGTTGAAATAGGCAATTATAGCTAGCACAAGGCCTAGAAAATGTTTTGTTATTCAAATTTTTGAAGTTTTTGTGCCTTAAAAGCAATGAAATAGTTTTTTTTTTCATTTAGGGCTGTTTTTGTCTTAAATCACCATTTTGTTATTTTTTTTTGTCAAACTAAGGCCATAATTGCACTCTAGAATTCATAAGGGTTGTTTTGGTGTACATTTTGTGAATTTTAGTGTTGATTTAAGTGATTTTTAAAAATAAAACAGCAGCTACAAATTTATATTTTGAGCACTTTTTATTCATTTTTTGTAAAAACTAAGGCTGAAAATGAATTCTACGTGAAAAATTGAGTAGGGAGGTGTATTTTGATGAATTTTTACAATTGCCAAGGTCATCTGCGACAGGCGGTGGTGCCACTGTCGGTGTCCGCCATGGTCGCTGGCAAGAAACTTGGTCAGGTCGAAGGTGAGGAAGAAGAAGAGGGAAGAAGAAGAAGAAGGAAAAAAAAAGGAAAAAAGAAAGAAAAGGGAAGGAAAAAAATGTGGGCTTGTTTCTTTATTTTTGGTTGGGATTGCGCTTATTTTTTATTGGGTTTGGTGTTGGGTTTTAGGAATGAAATTAAATACATGTGTTATTTATAGTTTACTTGGACTTTTTAGCTAAGCCTATTTGTTTATTACAAAGATAATCTACATTTTTCTTTGGGCCAAAGTGTGCGGCCCAAATGTCTTTCTTCTCAAATGAGAAACAATTTTTGCAACTTAGTTCATAATCTTTTGAGTAATTTTATTGTAGCCCAAATATTTTAGATTTCTTTCATTCAGACCCTTAATTTAATTACATTTTGGTCCCAAAACTTTATCTTTATTTAATATTGACTCTTACTCTTTTTGAAAATTATTATTCGACCCTAAAAACTTTCTAATTTTAACAATTTAGTCCCAATAGTTTTTGATTTCTTAATTACAATTGTTTTTCTTCTTTATTTGCTAATTATGCTTCATTTAAATGCATTTAAGTTATCAATTTTAGGTGTTTTAAATTTGTTAGCATACTTTTATGAATAGTAGGGTTTAGTATATGTTTATGTTCTTTTTAAAATATTTTCAATTAAATTAGTGTTGTGATCCTTTTGTTGGTTTTTGAGTATGAATAGTACAACATTCCCTCATTTAATCACTATTTCAAATAGAAGGTACCCTTATTATCCTTTGAATTCTGATTATGTGATCTTATGTGTTTCTATGTTTTATGTGTTATCTTTTCTTTTATTTATTTTTCTAGTTTAAGTTCATATTCATTTTTTATGTTTATTTGATTATGTTTTCGTAATTATTTGGGAGTACTTGACTATCCAAGATGTAATAGATACGTAATATTTTTTCTTTTCTTTTTGAAAAAATTGAAATTGGATAGACAAATGTAATAAATAGGATAGATAGGTTTATTTTATTATATTTTTTAATTTTAGAATATAATTAGATCCCTAAATGTAATAAATAGGGTAGATAGGTCTATTTTCTCATACTTTCCTTTTAGATTGTAATTAGAGCCCCCATTGTAATAGATAAGTTTTGTGTGTTTATGTGGCTTATGCGCTTATATATTTTACCTATTTTTTTTTGGAATTTTTGCATCTAAATATTATGCTTATGTGTTATGTGTTTTATGTACTTTTACATGTTTACTTGTTTTAATTCATGCTTTATTTGTTTCATTATGTATTATGAACGCATGACATCACAACACTAGTCCAATGCTAGTTGTGGCCTTTTGTGTTTTTTACTAACACAATGCTAGTGAGAACTTATAAACATGGGTTAGTCCAACGCTAGACCTTTAAGTCATCTATATGCTAGATTCATGTATTGTATATTATTCATTCCATTTCATACATATTTTTCCTTTTTAAGATTTTTTCTCATTTGCATAAAATTTCCTCTTATATTATCCCTTTATCCTTACATGTGTGAACCGTTACACTTAGATTTGCATTTCATTTAGGAAATTAGAAGTAATAAGTTAGTTCATTTGATTGTTTAGGTTCGAAGAGTTATTACCCTTTGTATATGACAAATGGACAATTATAGCTTTTCATCTTAAATACTCCATTAATTCTCTATAAGAAAGAAAATTGTGTCATGAGTTTTTGTCTCATGTATCCATTATGTTGCATTCCCTTTTCTTTGGCCGCTTATATCTATATATAAAGCTTAATTTTCTTTTTTTGTGAGTCTCATTTTTGCATACTCGTGATCCCTTCAACGAATTATTTTGGGCCTCGCAATTAATGTAATTGATACCATTTAGACCTTGAATGGACATTTTGCCTCCTTTCTATATTTTCTTTAAATTTAGTTTTGCATCCATATAGAAACATCCAAATATAATAAGTTTAAGGGTTAGATTAGGAAAATTTTGATTAAATCTCGAAACTAGTTTAGATTAGATTGAAAAAATGCCTTGGGTTTGAATCAATTAAATCTTTGCCTTCCTATTCTTGAACCATGACTCCTGAACTCATTTTTCCTCATTTTTAAAGACATGGAGTTGTAGAAAAGAGTTTTATTTTATTTGTATTTTTGTTTTATTTTGATTTTTGTTAAAAATATCTTTAGGTGACTTGCTACACTTAAATTCGATATCCAGTGGTGATTCTCTTTTCCTAAAACCCTTTTAGATTGGGCCCAAACTGTCGCATTTTTTAAAGTCCCATTTTAGACACTTTTTCACTTATGTTTTCAAAGCGAAAAGTACATTTTTTGTAAATACCTTTCTATTGTGAAAAATGGGGCACAACACAAGTATACTCATAAAAGGTATCTTTAATGACATAAGTTCTGAAATACTTAAAATGTATAATTTAAGGAAATTACTACATATGTGGAATTAAAATTTCTTATCTCCAACACTTGTTATGATCTTAGTACTATACTGCTTTATTCATATTTAGAAGCAAAAGTTCCTAATTTAGAATATTTTTTCCACCATGAGCAGCAAAAACAATGCTTCAAAAAATAGCGCATGCATTTGAATTTTGTTAAATAATGTTGGAAAAAATAATCCAGAAGAAAAAGGGCTAAAGTTGAGTTAAAAAGGAGGGGGACAATATTCATGTCTCCAAATTTCCTTTTTTGCCTTATTAATACTTGAACTTAGTTTTCTTCTACCTCTCATAACAAATTTGTACATTATTGTACTATCAAGTTGTTTACATTTTTTTGTTAAAGAAATCACAAATTTGTAGAAAACTTCAATAGAATTATCTATTTTCATTTTTTTGATTAATCCAAAAATCCTAGTTTACTTATAATCCAATATATTGGTCTAGCTATTAACTGATCAATTATGGTTTAAGTAGTTTATTGTAACTTGTATTAGCTAACAATGATATGGAATCAAAGAATTTTCTTACTTTTGTTTTGTTTTTTAACAAGAAAAAGTATTCTTTTCAATGCAACTTTTGTGCCATATATTTGGCCTATGCTTGAAATTGGTTGCTAAAGCATAACAAATATGGCCCTCAAAATTTTGAATTAAGGCAATATAGGCGATTGATGAAAATATAACAATTTCTAGTGGTAACAATCAAATTGCCATTAATTGTCTTTTCGTATTTTTAGTCCCTAATCTTTGGAGTTTGGATTAATATCGTCTGACTAAGTCATAAACATTGATGAAGAGGCATTTAGGATGAAATAAGATGCGAAATAAATTGTATATGTGATAGATTTTTTTAAATAGGAATAGTACTCTTTATTCATCAAGAAGAATTGAAGAGGGTGATACAATGAGTGTGGGATGACAGCGGGAGCTACCCCGACCAAACTACTGCTACCACACTTGGCGGAACCGAACATAAGGAGCTTGGAGCCTGTCTAAGTGAAGGGCCAAATGGGCCCTATGCAGCAGAGACGCCTCAGAAGAGAAAACAACATCTGAAGGGAGATGCAACGAGGCCATCACGTCAGCTACCGAGTTGGCTTCTCGAAAGATATGGGCCACCAATGCTCCCAAGGTCATTACCACTGCTTTAATATGCCGATTAAAGTTACACAAGGGCCAATGTGAGGAAGCATCAGACGAAACCAATCCAGCTAGCACACTGGAATCCACCTCCGTCACACAATTTCGAAGGTTCCATTGTTGACAAAGCAGCAAGCCTTCCAGCAATGCCAGTGCCTCCGCCATGAGAACATCCTGATTCCCAAATTCCTTGTAGAAAGCAAAAATTAGGTCCCCCCCGACTGACCGGAGAATCCCTCCACCAAAGGCGCCTGTGGATGAGACACTCGCATCTATGTTCAATTTGTAGTAGCCTCGAGGAGGCTTAACCCAAGTGACCACCTGAGGTTGAGGCCGCCTCCCTCTCTCCTGGATACTCTTTGCCCACAAGCAATCCGTATCGCCCTTGAAACATTGCGGCTGCAAAAGCTAACCACACACATTTGATCAGTGAAGTTGCAGACCTGAGAAGTGACTTGATCTGCCGCCATAGGCAAACCCTCGAATTGAGCCTGATTTCTCACCCTCCAAATAAACCACAGGACCAAGAGAGGGATAACGACACGTATGTAGTTCTGCCGCACCAGGCAATG
The DNA here is from genome assembly GCF_003713205.1 of Coffea eugenioides. Taxonomy (NCBI): domain Eukaryota; kingdom Viridiplantae; phylum Streptophyta; class Magnoliopsida; order Gentianales; family Rubiaceae; genus Coffea; species Coffea eugenioides. The sequence continues at coordinate 37,404,650 of NC_040038.1, forward strand.
TGAGAAAAACCACGACGCCAAATTACCCGCTACCCCATTTGCCCTGTCTAGGATTCCAAACCAATTATCAAAAAACTGCCACACCGTAGATGCCACCGATCCCGTTACAAAAAGGTGGGTGCTTGTTTCCACCTCATGTCCACAGCAACAACACCGGGAAGCTAGCACAACCCCCTTCCGCTAGAGGTGCTGATCCAGAGGCACCCATCTGTGCAATAGCCGCCACGTGAAGAAGGAAATTTTGAGCGGGACCACCGAACTGCAGAGCAATGCGTGGATAGTAGACAGGTTCCTTTTACTCCGCACTTGCTCGTCACAATGTGTCCAGGGAGAAGCTGCCGAAGACGGTGCTCATCCCATCTGCTATCCCTATAGAGCTCCCCTACCAGCATATGGGGGTGGGCCGAGCCCGGAACCAAAGCAACCAGGGGGACTTCCGTGCACCACCTATCATGCCAAAAATCCACGAGGCCATCCCCCAGGGACCACCGAATATTCCCCTCAGCCAGGTCCCGAACTTTTACCAAGCGTTGCCAACTGGCTGATGGGTGGTCAACTGTCACCAGATGAGGATGGTTGCCTTTAATATACTTACTATGCAAAAGTTGCGCCCAAACTATCCTGTTCTCCCTCAAGCACCACCACAATTTGCATGAGAAGGCGTCGGCCATAGTTTCAAAAGATCGAAAACCTAATCCATCCTCCCTGCAGGGTAACAGACCTTCTCCCAAGTTGCCCAATGAATCCTCTTGGACTCAATGGAGTTATCCCAGAGAAAGGCATTACAGATTTTACCCAACGACGCAACTACAGCTCCCGGCGGCGAAAGGGCCTGTAGCCAGTATATGGGAAGTGAGCACAACACATGACAAATTAGGACTATCTTTCCGCCCATTGAGAGCAATTTCGGGCTCCAATGAAATAAACGCTGCCGCATCTTTGCTATCAGTCCATCAAACAAAGCACAAGTAACCCTGCCCCTGAACAAAGGCACTCCTAAATAAGTAAAGGGCAACTTTTGTTCCAGAAACCCAAGAGTTGACCGCATCAGACTGCAGAGTTCGGCCGTCATTTTCGACGACGGAGAGAAAGAACTCTTGGCCACATTAACTTTTTGACCTGAGCAGGATTGATAGAGTTGTAGAAGTCTCTAATCGATGTCAAGGCGTCAGACGAACACCTGGTGAAGATAATTGTGAGGACTTGCAAATTCCTTACATATTTCTTGAAAATTTCCTTTTATTTGAAAATTATTTGGAAATTATTATTCTATACCATATTGCTTCTTAATCACCCTAGAAAAAGTGCCAATGATCATTGGAAATTAGGGTTTTCCTTTCCGATTTCAATTCGAAGTGAAATAGGGTTTTTCATGTATCCGTCGTGTAATTATCCGGTACGGAGCGAGGATCAAATTTGGTGCTTAAGAGTGACTTTTGAGTGAGAAATAATATGTGATTAGAAGAAATGATAAAAAGTTAGTGAATAGGAAGTAAAAACCCTAGTACGTGTGATTTAAGGAAAAACGGCGCGAACCGACGTGAACCGTGCACTACCGATTGAACACACCGTTTGACCACCACATTCTTACCATACAAACTCATTAATATTTGAGCAAAATATCTCCTTATTTCCAGCTAGCTTTGACCGAAATTTAGGGCTAAAAATGCAAGGGAAAAGAAACAAAAAAATGAGTGGTGGTGGTAAAGCCACTTGTTGGCCACCTAAGGGCCATTGACCAAGATACTTATCTTACCTTCTTATCACTTGGAGCCATCTTTCTTCTTCATTTTTTCTACTGCTTGGCCGAGAGAGAGAGAGGAAAAAACACCAAGGGAAAATTGCTCCATTTCTTCTTGAATCTAGCCACCAAGTGAGAAAGAAAGAAAACTAAACCGATTAAAGCTATCCTTGAGTGTTTATTTAGTGAGGTGTTGGTGGAATTTTGAAGGGGAAGCTAGGGTTGCTCTTGGTAAGCACTTAAGCAAGGTAAGGATGATGATTTCCCCATTTCTTACTCTTGATCTTGTTTAAATTAGCTTAGCATCTCAAATTTGTGGTGAATGATGGTTGTTATCATGTTTTGGGTGTTTTTCCTTTTAGTTACATGAATTAGGGTTTGATGGATTGCTGCCTATACTTGATGTATGGTTAATATATGTTGTATCCAAGATTATATAGGGGGTTTTGGTAGCCAGTGAAGCAAGAAAAGAAGAAAGTTATCATTGAAACCAAAATTTCCAGATTTCTGGAAAATTATAGCCCTATTCTGTCCGGTTTTATTGCATCATGTTAGAGGCCGAATTAGGCTTAACATAAAACATGAAAGTTGTATATAATGATATTTTATAGGTGTCTACAAAATTTTAGCTCAATCGGAGCAACGTACCCTGTGAAAAGAATAAAATACCCTCGCTGCCCTAGGATGTTTCCAGTGATCCGTTTTAGACAGTTCATCCGTTTGACTGTGTTTATTCACTATGATCCGTGCAGATTTAGCCAATTGCCAAAACATGAAAGTTTTAGTACTCTGTCTTGGATTTTAAACGCCTCAAAGAATGCCTTAAACGGACTTTGGTAGCCTGAGATATGGCCATTTAAATGTAGTACGGTTACTTAGCCGATTAGTTGGAACCTGCTTCTGTGAACTGGGAATTTGATTAGGTTACACTGGAAATTAGATCAAGTGATCTTCATGAAAGTTGTAGGACTTCGTCTTAGCTTCGAAATGGTATAAGTTGTACACCAATCCGATAAGCGTAGCCTCGGATGTGTCCTTTCCGCAAAACCCTATCAAATCTGTCTTTTACTAAAGCTCATTTCCGCACTTGTTGTTCACTTGAATTTTTGTACTTATATGACTTTGAGCCTATGGAATGGCTATTGAAATGAGATGATATTGTGTGTGACTTTGGGATTGATTGAGGAAAACAATGAAGCCATAAATGGCTGGAAAAATAGGTAAATACAAAGGGCGTGCTGCCCAAATTTTCGCTCGAGGGCTAAGTTTCTATTTGAACTTGTATACTTTTGTTTGGCCAATACCATGACCGGCTTTCCATTTTAAAACATGATACCTCTTTAGTTTAACACTTCAAATGCTACTTACTCCTTCCCAAAATATAGAGGTATGATTTAGGGTTTTCTCGGCCACAAGTGAACCACTTTTAAGTGAGGTTTTAAGTGTGAACGTAAGGTAGTATTGTCCTCCTTTTCACATGATTTTATCATGACGTTTAGTCTATACTAGCTGCTTGGGTATGAGGTGATTTTGAACTATCTAAACGATTCCGAAAACAATATTTTTAGCCTATCTCGTTGGAGTCCGAGTTGTCTTTGGTCCAAGTGTTTTCCGCCGGACATTTTATAACCCTCTTGAGTTAGTTTTGTTTTTGGTTTATGAAACCCTAGTTATTTTCGTCCTCCGATCCAAATATCCCCTTTTCACTATAAAGGCGTCTTTATACGTTTTACTTATCATTTGCCGATTTTTCTTTGATTTCACTTACTTGTTTGTGCTAGATAGACTGTAATATTCTTTCTCATTTACTCTTAGATTTTCTCGGTGACTGAGGTAATATCCGGAAGGATATTTGCACGTTGTTTTACGTAAATAGGTGAGTGTTCCTTGTTTGTTATATTTCCTTGACTTATTGGCTTGTTATTATTGATTGATAATGTGTTAAGTGCTTTCAATGATTGTTAAAACGAGTTTTCTAGGTGAGTGTGTACTCTATCGCACTCGACCTAAATAAATGTGAAATTTTCAATGATTAATAATTAAATGCTAGTTGCGCATGAATGTAAGCCGTTTGGCTGAACTGGGCCCTGCCCTTCGTTACCGATTGACTCGAGCCAGAAGTGGACTCGGTCGGGCGATATGGTGACCCTGGGTGTGAACGTTTGGTATATTCGAGTATGACCTTGAAGTCTGGTGGAGCCCGACCAATGTCTGGGAAGGGGGTGAATGAAATGAACGAACGAACGAGGGTTTTACTTACAAAAATGCATTTTCAAGTGAATAGAGGAATAAGGGGAATGTCAGGAGAACGAACGAACGAACGAACGAACAAATGGCTCCTTGTGAGCCTGTATCCTTTTAATGTATGTGTTATTATCATTTTCCATTGTAAATGTTACTTGAATTATTGAAATTCTATATTTAATGTTTTGGATGGATTGCTGCTTATGTGTTCGGAACCTCACTGAGCTTTTAGCTCATCCCTTTAGTTTTATTTTCCTTAACAGGGGAAGGAGAGCAAGGACGAGAGCTCTGTATAGACTAGCTTGGTCTAGTTCTTTGGTTTCGTAATGGTTCTCGCCCTAGTGCTTGGCACGGGCTGGTTGTATGGTGAATTGAGAACCTTTGTATATTCGACGGTTGTACTTCCTTCTGAGATAACAATGTATATAATTTTGTTTTAAGTTTTGGATCCTTGTTTTGCTCTTTCTTGTGGTTTTATTTCTGATTTGCTTGAGTGAACGACTGAGTCCCGGCGAGAGCTGGGCAGGCGGTCCGCCGAACCCTTTGGTTCGCCTTAGGGGGAGGTGGGGCTATCACAGGTGGTATCAGAGCCTGCTTCGCGTGGTCTCTGCGCGGAGTGAGCCTGGACTGAGTGGTGAATAGGTATGAAGGATTAAGTACTCGTTCGAGCATAAGCTATGAATTACGAATGTTATAGGCCCTAAATCTTTTCGTAGTATCTAAGGATCATAGATAGGTACGTCGGGTAGGAATTTCGATTGTAGATAGTTTACTCTTGGGACTGGCCAGCTCGAGAGGTGAATTATCTTATTTCGGATTCTTGTGCCTGAGTACTCCGGAGTTGAGACGGTACTAAGTACTTGAGATTTGCATTTTGGGAATATGAATAGGCTTTGCCTGGCTAGAATAAGTATAAGAGGTTAATGGACATCGAGTCGGATAGAAAGTGACGTGAGAGACCGGACGGGGTTATTCTAACTGGGTGTGGGACGATATATCCCTTTTCTTTTGATTCGCCCGTATATTGTCGCTACATGCCGTCAGTTGTGTATTTGTGTATATGAATATCTGCCTGACTTGAGACGTATTTGTATATTTGATTATTTATTTCCTTGATCTGTTTATGTGGTGTGTTATGTGTGTAAATGTTTATTTGGGTATTTGGCGCCCTAAATTTTAGTTACTTTAGTCACCTTATTGCGTTTATTCATTAAATTATTTTTTTAAAAAAAAAAAAAAGAGGGGAAAATATATATGGAGGGAAGACGTAGTCAAGGACGAGGTCGTGGCCGTGGGACTAAGCGAGCCCAGGAGCCAAGAGAAGAAAGGGAAATCAAAGTTGAACAAGAGCAAGGACCAAGGGTTGAAGCCGGAGACCAAATGGCGACGGCGATGCAACAGATGACGAATATTTTGGCACGACTGGTGGATCAACAAGGCCAAATGGCCGTGAATCAACCGCAGAACCCTGAAATCGGAGAAGACAAGGCTCTTGAAAGGTTCCAGAAGTTTGCTCCTCGAAAATTCCTTGGAGGGCCCGATCCGGACGTAGCTGAACAATGGGTAGAAACCATGGTTAACATCTTCACAGCTCTAAACTACACTGAGCAAAGGCAAGTGAACTTTGCAGTGTTCCAATTTGAGGGACCGGCCCGAGCATGGTGGAACGTGATTAGAGCAAAGTGGGAAAGAGAACAGCCCGTATGGACATGGGCGAATTTCATAAGGAAATTTAACGAGAAGTACCTCCCTCCTTTAGTCCAAGAGAGGAGAGAGGAGGAGTTTATTGGGTTACGCCAGGGAACGCTAAGTGTGGCCGAATATGAAACGAAATATACAAGACTATCCAAGTTTGCTTCTGAATTGGTGGCCACAGAACGGCGAAGAGTAAGACGGTTTATACAGGGATTAAATTTGGAAATCCAAGAAGCATTAGCGGCGGTACAAGTGAACACGTTTACGGAGGCCCTTGAGAAAGCTCAAAGAATCGAGACTGCAAAGGCACAGATAAAAGCCTCCCAGACCCGGAAAAGGGGTACATCGGGCAGTGTAGTGGAGGAATTAAGTGAAACAATAACACCTCCTAAAGTGCAGAAAGTGAACCCGTTACTCCGCCCACCATGGACATTAGGGGCGGTAGATGAAAGGTCTACTAAAGAAAGCCAAATCGGACCTGGGAAAAGTTTTCAAGAAAGCCAAAAGATGGCTTCTCACGTGGTCTGTGGATACTGTGGAAAGGCAAATCATGCCGAAAGCAATTGTTGGAGAAAAGGACGGAAATGTTTAATCTGCGGAAGTGGCGATCATCAAGTTAGCAACTGTCCGAGGAGACAGTCACGTGAAAGCAATACTCCGCAACTGGATGGAGCTAAATCACAAGTGAATGAAAGAGGGAAACGAACTAGTGTACCGGCAAAGGTTTATGCTTTAGACAACCGACAAGTTCCGGACTCGTCTGAGGCAACTGAAGGTAAAATTTCGAGGACGAAATTCTCTTAAGGGGGAGAGAGTGTGAGGACTTGCAAATTCCTTACATATTTCTTGAAAATTTCCTTTTATTTGAAAATTATTATTCTATACCATATTGCTACTTAATCACCCTAGAAAAAAGTGCCAATGATCATAGGAAATTAGGGTTTTCCTTTCCGATTTCAATTCGAAGTGAAATAGGGTTTTTCGTGTATCCGTCGTGTAATTATCCGGTATGGAGCGAGAATCAAATTTGGTGCTTAAGAGTGACTTTTGAGTGAGAAATAATATGTGATTAGAAGAAATGATAAAAAGTTAGTGAATAGGAAGTAAAAACTCTAGTACGTGTGATTTAAGGAAAAACGGTGCGAACCGACGTGAACCGTGCACTACCGATTGAACACACCGTTTGACCACCACTGTGACGACCCCACTTCTCCCAAGGGCACACCCAAGGGTATCGGCGGCCCGCCTGCCTAGCTCGCGCCAGGACTCAAAACCTAAAGTAATAAAACTAGATAAATCGAAAGAGCACTATATACAATATATACAATCCCCAAAAGTGTTCTAATTACATTCTTCAAAAGTACCTGCTCATACTATGACATCCTTATAATTCTAACCAAAACCAAAGAGTAGACCCTAAGGAGGGTCCTTTTACAAACCACCACAACAAAAACGAACATCCTAATTGTCCAACTATTACAAGCAAACCTAACCATACTAGTGTATGTGCCAAAAGTCCCCGCGTCGGCCCCTGCTAAGGAAAACAAAAGGAAAGGGGTAAGCTATATGCTTAGTAAGTAAATAGGGGCAAAAGCGTAAATTTCACGTAACAACAGTTACATTGTAAGAGTAAAGCAAAAGCAGAAAAGTAACATCACATAATAAGGATACAGGTGGCTCCAAAGCCAGATCGTTTGTCATGTGTGACCTCCTGCCGACACTCCGTCGACCACAAATAATGGTCCGTAGAACTTCACTTGTACTCCCACCGTACACCTTATCACCCTCTCTGGCCAGACACCTCACAAACTTGCTCGAGCGAACGAAATTGAGCTTGGTTCACAAGCTCGGGTCACAAACTTGGTCCACATAATCGGTGAACCGGATTCACAAACTTAGTGACCTCAAACCAGGTTGGACTGACTTCGACCAAGCCCTAACCGCCTCGAATAGTCCATCTAGGTCATGAGATCGGGCCCCAAACTCACAAACTTCACAAAATTTACTCAAAATTTACCCCGAGCCACAAGCTCAAGGGGTTTAGTTCCAAAATGATTCATATACATATGCCATGTACAAATATGTGCGTAAATTAGGGTTTAGGTCGAGTGCGATAAAGTACACCCTCGCCTAGGTACCCTTTTTCATACATATCGAAACACATAAGCAACTAACACATAAGAGCGGCCTGAATACTTACTCAACGAACAAAAGAACAAAAGTTCGAAATTTGTGCCGCGAGGAGTAGCTAGTAGGCCCCACCGGCTCCACCTAACTCACCACCATCTGAAATAAAAGATTGTGTCACATAATATCATAAACGGCTACTAATATGCCTAAAACAAGCAAAACGGCAAAATCGGCACATACGAGTGCGGAAACGGCATACGGAAACGGGAATGGTAACCTAATCGCTTTGCCGTCAAAACTGTTTTGAGCCTAATTGAAGCTACGAGTGTCGGATCAAGGTACATGAGGTACCGTTGCGAAGCTAAGAGGAAGGGTTACAGTTTTCATGAAGACACCTCAATCCGGATCTAAACGGAAATAGGTCGAAAGTACAGAATACCGTTCCAGGAATTTGCACTCTAGAGTAAAGAACAGGGTTTGTTTGCTGGACCATAACTCCCAGCTCACAAATCCAAATCAGGAAATTCCAAAGGCATTAGAAAGCTGAGACATAAGGTTAAAACTTTGATGTTTTAGCCAAGACCTGAATCCATTCAGAACAGAACGCAAGTTGAGTGTCAAAGTACCCGTCAGAACTGTCCAGATTCAAGGCAGTTCTGACGATCGATCTTGTTTTGGTCATAACAGGAGCTAGGGAACTCGGATTTCGACGTACTTTATACCGTTTCGAAGAAAAAACCAAGATCTACATTTCTTATGAAGGAGTTGACACCCAGATCGTATGGAATCAAAACGGAAAAATGCACGGTCAGAGGCTGACTTCAAAACGCAGCACAAACCAATGTTCAAAACAGGCATGAGTGTTTTGTCTATAACTCAGGATACACTAATCCGTTTGACCTGAAATGTTACAGGAATATTCAGGACTTATGAGGCTACAACTTTCATGTTTTGAGGAACTTCTGAATCCGTACGTAACATCAAGAAAAATGAAGCCAAAGTTTGGATGCTGAACTGCCCAAGTTTTCCAGATTTGCCGGTTTTTGCGCGCCGCAACCGCACGGTCCGTTTCTATGGTTCTTATACAAGTTTCCAACCAAATTCCTACCAATGAAACACACATATACCAGCTTCTAAAAGGTCTATTAATGGTCCGAAATTCTCTCCTTATTTTACCACAAAATTACCAAACACGAACCATAACTTGAACCTACAAATAACACATAAACTAGGGTTTAATCATAAGCAAAGTTAGGGTTTTCAATCTTAACCGAGATTAGGGTTTCCTTGTTAACCCTAAAACCCCAATCAACCGCACAAAATAATGAAAAACCCTAATATCAAACTTAAGAACTGACTGGGGCCTCACAACCACTTTCTTACCATACAAGCTCATTCATATTTGAGCAAAATATCTCCTTATTTCCAGCTAGCTTTGACTGAAATTTAGGGCTAAAAATGCAAGGGAAAAAAACAAAAAAAATGAGTGGTGGTGGTGAAGCCACTTGTTGGCCACCTAAGGGCCATTGACCAAGATACTTATCTTACCTTCTTATCACTTGGAGCCATCTTTCTTCTTCATTTTTTCTGCTGCTTGGCCGAGAGAGAGAGAGGAAAAAACACCAAGGGAAAATTGCTCCATTTCTTCTTGAATCTAGCCACCAAGTGAGAAAGAAAGAAAACTAAACCGATTAAAGCTATCCTTGAGTGTTTATTTAGTGAGGTGTTGGTGGAATTTTGAAGGGGAAGCTAGGGTTGCTCTTGGTAAGCACTTAAGCAAGGTAAGGATGATGATTTCCCCATTTCTTACTCTTGATCTTGTTTAAATTAGCTTAGCATCTCAAATTTGTGGTGAATGATGGTTGTTATCATGTTTTGGGTGTTTTTCCTTTTAGTTACATGAATTAGGGTTTGATGGATTGCTGCCTATACTTGATGTATGGTTAATATATGTTGTATCCAAGATTATATAGGGGGTTTTGGTAGCCAGTGAAGCAAGAAAAGAAGAAAGTTATCATTGAAACCAAAATTTCCAGATTTCTGGAAAATTATAGCCCTATTCTGTCCGGTTTTATTGCATCATGTTAGAGGCCGAATTAGGCTTAACATAAAACATGAAAGTTGTATATAATGATATTTTATAGGTGTCTACAAAATTTTAGCTCAATCGGAGCAACGTACCCTGTGAAAAGAATAAAATACCCTCGCTGCCCTAGGATGTTTCCAGTGATCCGTTTTAGACAGTTCATCCGTTTGACTGTGTTTATTCACTATGATCCGTGCAGATTTAGCCAATTGCCAAAACATGAAAGTTTTAGTACTCTGTCTTGGATTTTAAACGCCTCAAAGAATGCCTTAAACGGACTTTGGTAGCCTGAGATATGGCCATTTAAATGTAGTACGGTTACTTAGCCGATTAGTTGGAACCTGCTTCTGTGAACTGGGAATTTGATTAGGTTACACTGGAAATTAGATCAAGTGATCTTCATGAAAGTTGTAGGACTTCGTCTTAGCTTCGAAATGGTATAAGTTGTACACCAATCCGATAAGCGTAGCCTCGGATGTGTCCTTTCCGCAAAACCCTATCAAATCTGTCTTTTACTAAAGCTCATTTCCGCACTTGTTGTTCACTTGAATTTTTGTACTTATATGACTTTGAGCCTATGGAATGGCTATTGAAATGAGATGATATTGTGTGTGACTTTGGGATTGATTGAGGAAAACAATGAAGCCATAAATGGCTGGAAAAATAGGTAAATACAAAGGGCGTGCTGCCCAAATTTTCGCTCGAGGGCTAAGTTTCTATTTGAACTTGTATACTTTTGTTTGGCCAATACCATGACCGGCTTTCCATTTTAAAACATGATACCTCTTTAGTTTAACACTTCAAATGCTACTTACTCCTTCCCAAAATATAGAGGTATGATTTAGGGTTTTCTCGGCCACAAGTGAACCACTTTTAAGTGAGGTTTTAAGTGTGAACGTAAGGTAGTATTGTCCTCCTTTTCACATGATTTTATCATGACGTTTAGTCTATACTAGCTGCTTGGGTATGAGGTGATTTTCAACTATCTAAACGATTCCGAAAACAATATTTTTAGCCTATCTCGTTGGAGTCCGAGTTGTCTTTGGTCCAAGTGTTTTCCGCCGGACATTTTATAACCCTCTTGAGTTAGTTTTGTTTTTGGTTTATGAAACCCTAGTTATTTTCGTCCTCCGATCCAAATATCCCATTTTCACTATAAAGGCATCTTTATATGTTTTATATATCATTTGCCGATTTTTCTTTGATTTCACTTACTTGTTTGTGCTAGATAGACTGTAATATTCTTTCTCATTTACTCTTAGGTTTTCTCGGTGACTGAGGTAATATCCGGAAGGATATTTGCACGTTGTTTTACGTAAATAGGTGAGTGTTCCTTGTTTGTTATATTTCCTTGACTTATTGGCTTGTTATTATTGATTGATAATGTGTTAAGTGCTTTCAATGATTGTTAAAACGAGTTTTCTAGGCGAGTGTGTACTTTATCGCACTCGACCTAAATAAATGTGAAATTTTCAATGATTAATGATTAAATGCTAGTTGCGCATGAATGTAAGCCGTTTGGCTGAACTGGGCCCTGCCCTTCGTTACCGATCGACTCGAGCCAGAAGCGGACTCGGTCGGCGATATGGTGACCCTGGGTGTGAACGTTTGGTATACTCGAGTATTACCTTGAAGTCTGGTGGAGCCCGGCCAATGTCTGGGAAGGGGGTGAATGAAATGAACGAACGAACGAGGGTTTTACTTACAAAAATGCATTTTCAAGTGAATGGAGGAATAAGGGGAATGTCAGGAGAACGAACGAACGAACGAACGAACAAATGGCTCCTTGTGTGCCTGTATCCTTTTAATGTATGTGTTATTATCGCTTTCCATTGTAAATGTTACTTGAATTATTGAAATTCTATATTTAATGTTTTGGATGGATTGCTGCTTATGTGTTCGGAACCTCACTGAGCTTTTAGCTCATCCCTTTAGTTTTGTTTTCCTTAACAGGGGAAGGCGAGCAAGGACGAGAGCTCTGTATAGACTAGCTTGGTCTAGTTCTTTGGTTTTGTAATGGTTCTCACCCTAGTGCTTGGCACGGGCTGGTTGTATGGTGAATTGAGAACCTTTGTATATTCGACGGTTGTACTTCCTTCTGAGATAACAATGTATATAATTTTGTTTTAAGTTTTGGATCCTTGTTTTGCTCTTTCTTGTGGTTTTATTTCTGATTTGCTTGAGTGAACGACTGAGTCCCGGCGAGAGCTGGGCAGGCGGTCCGCCGAACCCTTTGGTTCGCCTTAGGGGGAGGTAGGGCTATCACAATAATCGTGCCATTCGCAAAGGCGAGGTACAGGACTCTCAAACCAGCAGACACATAATATCTACTACTCGAAGTTGCACAAAATTGCTGTAGACCCCTCCCAAGAAACTCGGCGACAAACAGAAACAATGCCGACGAAAGGGGATCGCCTTGCCTCACCCCTTGAGTAGACTTGAAGATCGAAAACCATTGACCAAGATCGAGAACCATGAATTGGAGAACGTGCGAAACAACAAATCAACGACTTGTTCACCAAACCCAAACTGGCGAAGCATGAAGAGGAAAAATGACCAATCAACCCTGTCATATGCCTTCTCCAAATCCAATTTAAGAATCAAATTTGGATCAGCTAGCCTTCTATCTAAATCATGGATGAGTTCATATGCCGGCAAGTTGTTGTCAGAAATCCCTCGCCCTGGAACGAAACTTGTCTACCATGGCAAAATCAGATCCGGTAGGAGCCGATTCAATCGGTTAGCCAAGATCTTAGAGATAATTTTTGAGCTAACATTGCACAGGCTAAATCGGTCGGAAGTCCCGCCAATGAGAGGCACCCGCCACTTTGGGAATGAGGACCAGCAGAGAGCTAGTCCAGCCTCGCGGTTGCTGCATGCCTTTGAAGAAGTCCTGGACCGCCTCCATCAGATCATCTTTGATAATGCTCCAGAAACTTTGGTAAAAACCTGCTCCAAACCCATCCGGGCCCGGAGCACTGTCAATATCCAGGAAGAACACCATCGAGTGGAGCTCCTCCAAGGACGGTAGAGCCCTCATCATCTCATTGTCTGCCGCCACGACAGATGGCACCTCAAAGGGTAGCCCATCTAGGGACCTTCGACGTCCATTAGATGAGAACAACCCAGAATAAAATGTAATGGCGGAGGCTTTGATACCTTGGAGAGACTCACACCATCCCCCGTCATCCATCTTGATCCGCGAAATGAAATTAGCGTTCCTGTGTTGCCATACCCGAGAGTGAAAATACGCGGTGTTCGCATCGCCCTCTTGAAGCCACCTAACCCCCGCCTTCTATCGCCAAAAAGCACACTCCAGAGCCAGTGCCCTGTTATAACTTGCTCTGGCTTCATGCAGATGAGACCTAGATTCTGCATCCTGGCATCAATCATAATCACTCTCGCGCTGCCGTAGCACCTGCTCTGCCTTCTTCATAGCTGACATGACATGACCAAATTCCTCTCGGTTCCACCGCCACAGCTCCTTCCTCACTGCCATCAGTTTCCTAAAAAATTTGATCATACCCACTCCCTGGACTTGTGCTCCCTATGTTGTGCAGACTACCTCCTGAAATTGGGGATGGCGATGCCAAATGTTCAAAAAATGAAATCAAGAAGTAGCGAACCGATGGGCCGAGTACTTAACAAACAAAGGGGCGTGATCTGATCGCACCCTAGCCAAGTGAGTCACTCTAGCTACCGAGTAGGCATCCAACCATTCCCCATTGACCAATGCCCGATCTAGCCGCTGCCAGACAGAACCATTAGTCCACGTGAAACGAGACCCCTCAAAATCAAGCGAAGATAGACCACATTTGAACATAGCCGTGTTAAATTCCTCCATGTTACAGGCATTAGTTGGGGCTCCTCCTTCTCATTCGTCACTCGAGGCCACGACATTGAAGTCCCCCACTGCCATCCATGATTGGGTAATCCCTGAGGCAAGACCCTCCATAGCCTCCCACAGCGATCATCTGCCGACATGGGTACACCGCGCATATACCCCAGACAACCAAAAAGAAGCACCAAAAAGAAAAGAAATCTGGGCATGGACCAGTTATTCTACATACTCAGTGCCATTGACCCTTAGCATATTTGACCAAAAAAACCAAATCTTCCCGTCGATAAAACTAGCCGACTTGTCAAATTTCAAACGCATGCGCACTACCTCCCGTTGACCATCATTAGACATAGGTTCTAAAAGAACCGACAAGCGGACACCACTGTCACGACAAAGTTTATTTAAGTAACGCAATCAGGATGAGAAGCGCCCCTAATATTCCACACAAGCATATTAATCGGATCTAACATAGGACCGCAAAGTACAAGAGTTTAAAGTGAGAGACACTTGACCGCCGCGTTCCCCCTTACGGGGTCTCCCTCGCTTCCTTTTTATGTCGATCTGTTTATCTTCCGCGTCCACTGTTGGCACAAATATCGAACTGTCGGTGTAACGAACACCCGCTTGAGAGGCCACCGGCTCCGACATGACAGGCTGCTTCAACCGCTGACAAAGGTCCTCCTAGAAGCACCGCAACTCCGCAATCGACGCGACCAGCTACCCAATGTTATCTGCTGACTTCCGTCTCAGTAACTGGCTCCTCCGCAAAGCCCAAGGGGACGAGCGTGAAGAGCCCCCAGTAAGGAGCGATGCTGCATCTCCCTCCATATCTGAATCTGCCAGGGGGCGAAAAGTATTCATCAACTCCAGTACATCATCCCCTTCCCCCTGCCCGCGCACAAAAGGGTCCGCAGCTGATGTCTGACCGCCTATCGCAGCCCCCAGGTCCTCCTCCGCTGCCAAACCATTGGAGGCAGCCCCAGCAGCTGTCAACACGTGAACTGGGTGCCGCTGTTGCTGGCGTTCCATGTCAAGATCAACACCCATGAACGTCAAAACATCCCGAAGTGGCAGCTGGGCATCCACCGCAACTGAAGTTTCTGCCGACCCAACGCAGACAGCCTGCACAGACGTCTCCCCTACCGGTACTGTACCCTCTTCTTTCCTTGCTTTGGGGACAAATACCTATCGCGGTTTCTAATGAATTGCAGGGGGATCACGAACCACCTTCCCAGGTCGAAGGGAATGGTCTTGTCAAAAGCAGCAGTCTTGCTGATGACCAAACTTATTGCAGAAGGAACAATAAGGGGGGAGATTCTCAAAATCCATCGACTGCCAGAACCCATAATCTTCATCGCCTATCCAAACGTGCTTGGCGAGAGGGAGAGTTACATCAATCTCTACCAGTACTTGTGCGACAGAAGGACGATGCAGATCGCTGGTAGCCGCATCAATTTTTAAGGGACGCCTCAAAGTAGACGCCAATTTCAGCAATTGGTTCCGTAGGAAGAATGGGATGGGCAAACCTGGAAAGCTTACCCACACAGGGGCTATGGCTACCTCTTGATCCGTCTTGAAGTCTAAACTCCACTTCAAGATCGACATTGGCAACTGGTGTATATACCACACCCTGCAAGCGAACAATCTGGTGTAATCTTCCTCCACAAGTGGCCAAATCAAGATGTGCTTCTCATCAAGGAGGCCAACTGAGCAACTCCCCTTCAGTCCCAAAGTCACAAAAAACTTTCTGATGGTCTGTTAGAGCCAAACCGACCCACCAAGGCATTCTGGAAAGGCTCGGATAAGCTCTCCATCTCCTGGCGGGATAGGCGTAGGGCAGGCTCACCCCTAAAAGTGGAGACAACCCCTAACGAAAGCCCGTGCGCCCCAGTCAAGCGGTCAACAACTGCAGCAAAGGAGGGTGCACCCAGTAGGCCGCCACCCTCAGGAGGGTTTTCCGACGGCCCTGAGGCTGCCATAAAAGGCCGCGGACGTCCTACCCTAGTGCTCAAATCCCTATTCTCAAAACCCTACTCTTTTCCAACCCTCAGATGTTTTCTTTTTGATTTTTCTTTCCTTTGTATTATCTACTATATGCGATAGGATATCACTTCTCTATAAGTGATAGATGTGTACATGAAACATGGAAAAGCTAATTAAACTTTCTTTTTCTGTTCTTAAAATTCTACATCCATGCAACTATTTTCTCATATGTTTTATCTTTTGTGCATACATGGAATCAATTCTGTTGTACGCTGAACCCCATTGTCTCAAATTTGGTGTAAAATATGTATTTATTGTTTTTGTGCTGCAAATAAATAATAAATTAATGAGATTTGTCATTTCTCACTAATATTCATAATTCAATGACCAGTTAATTATCTCTAAGCAATTAATATAGTATGTAAATTGTGTTTATAAAGGAGTGACAATCTTTTAGCTTTCAAATAAAATGACTTTTATAAATTAGTTATTCAATGAATTTATCAATGTACAAGGACATTAAAAGGAATATATTATAACCCTAACAGGAATGTTTTAATATGAAACAAAAACAACAAAAATTAACAGGAAATTTTTTGAAAAATCCCTTAAAACAATTCACATTCGTATTTATATTTCCTAATTATTACAATCACAAGGTCAGCCACAACCATTTGAAACCCATGTCCACAAATCATGCATGAATTTCTATTCATATGGTTAGAATAAATAAAATTAAAATTAGAGTTTTCCTATTCTTCCACGAATCTTTTTATATATTTTTTTTATATTTCTTTTTCTATTGATATTTTTAACAAAAATGAAAATTTTAAGTCTAATTGAAATTCTAACGTTCATATGAAATATTTTTAGGGATTTTTATAGCATTTTTTTTATAAATTTTTCTTTGTAGAAATCACTAGTAGGTTATCTTAAACAAAATTAATCTTGTGCTTTAATCTCAAAGAGCAAACCCCAGGGTTTGGCGGACCGACTGCCCAGACCTCGTTAGGATTCACTCATGCACCTCAAAAATAATAATAGCAATAATTTTAATAACAAGAGCAATAGCATTTTCAACCTTATTTATATACATTCATGGACATCGAATGCCCAGACAAGCCCTAAATACGGCCAGGGATTCAAGTTTACAAATTAAAACCAAGCAGGTCTAATATAAATCTAAGAAGTGTCCACACAAACAATAACAAAACTTAGAAAAAAGTTCTGCCTCCTCTAACTCCCACTCCTACATTCTTGCCCCCTATAAGGAAAACAACCTAATGGAATGAGTTTTCGCCCAGTGAGATTTTGTTCATCTCAGTCCGTATCTTTTGATGATTACAAAACAAATGGATGTTACTAATATTTCCTAAATAGATGTTTTCAGATTTGGAGCAAAATAGGCTAACATATACTGAAGCATGAGTCGGACGCACAAAAAATCTGCATTGGCCGTCTAACAACCTTCGAGTAACTTCGGACGCATAAGGAACTCACTCTCGGACGTCCGAAGCTAATAAGTCGAGTTCTATAAACTCACTGACTTCGTTCAGACGTACAACACCTGAGTACCAGACACCCGACAAACATTGCAACACTTCGGACGTAAAGCATTGAAGCACCGGACGTCCTAAACATTTCAAGAAATCTTCGTCAACTCACTGCCTGCGATCGGACGCGAAAAGCTAGCCTATCAGACGTCCGACACCACCAACAGCTAGTTGACTCTTCAGCTGCCTTCTATCTGTTAGCAGCATTAATTGAAGTACTTTTTGGTCTCTTATAAATAGAGCAAAGTCAACCACTTAAAGAGAACTTTTGCACATTGAGACTACATCAGATCTTGAGTGATTCAAGTGTGAGAATACTCCAAAAAGAAGATTTGTACTCTTAGTTGTGTAACTTTTGATAAACTTTTCAAGTGTGTTACAATTTCTTCAATAGTGTAGCTTTGTGAGGGTTATTCGAGTGATAGTAAAACTTCCTTTGTACACAAGAAATTGGTTGTAAGTTGAACAACTTGAAGAAGCTTACTATATAAAGTGATATTTAAACTCAAGTGGAGTTTGAAACTTGATTTGCTATTCTATCTTTTTACTTACTGTCTTGCAATATAAATTGTCTATCTCTTTTGCTCCTAAACACGTGTGCTTATTCATCAATTGCTCCATTGTGTGGTCCTTTAGAAAAAGAGGGCAAGTTCTAGAAAAAGTGACTCATATCTTGCCTAATTTTTAAACCACCTAATTCACCCCCCTCTTAGATTGTTTTCGATCCTTACAATTGGTATCAGAGCTTGGTCTCCTAGAGATTAAGTTCAATCGGTTCTGGAGTAAAAATGACAACCAACAGTGCCATGTTCCTTGAGGGACAATCAGTCACTAGACCTCCAATGTTCAATGGATCAAATTATGTGAGTTGGAAAGATACAAGACAATGCAAACCTTTTTCGACAAAACAAATGTCTGAGAAATGAAAATGAGAACCCGAAAAGAATTGAAAATGTTTGACATGCTGAACTTGATAGAAAAATAAACTTCTGTAACATGCTCAAAAATGAACAAAGTAACTTGAAAAATAGAATTGATGATTTTAGTCAGATGTTTCAACATAAGAAACAAAACTGTTTTCAAAGGAATGACGCAAAACCTCATTTTGGTACTCATCAGATAAGGCTGAATCAAAATGCAAATGAGTTTGCTATCCATAGGAAAAGGCAAGTCATATTTATTAAACCTGTTCATTTGAATAATTTTTTAACTGAATGTAGCTTCTGTTGTCAATTTGGCCACATAAAAAGCAATTGTTATGTTAGGAAAATATGAGAAATGGCATGAGATGCATGTGGATGGTTAGACATAATGCTAACTCTCAAGAACCCAAAAAGTAAAGGGTACCAAATATTATCTTGTGGATCTCTGTGTAGGTGAACCTGGTGAACATTGTTAAGGAATCAAAGTGGTTCATAGATAGTGGATGCTCAAGACATATGACTGGTGATACATCACAGTTCATCAAGCTCAAGCCAAAAGCAAGCGGAAAGGTAACTTTTGGAGATGACAACAAAGCCAAAACTGTTGGAATTGGTGATGTTGGTAAGAATGGTCAAACCTTTGTTCACAATGTTCTTTTAGTTGACAATTTGAGCTACAACTTGTTAAGTGTTAGTCAATTGTGTAACAGGAATCTATTTGTGTTATTTAAAAAGCATGAATGCTTTGTTCTTGACTCAAAATTCAACACTGTCTTCAAAGTAAAAAGAGTAAATGACATTTATGTAGTTATCCTTGAAAAGGTTGATTCCTCTAGCCTTAGTTGTCTCAAAGCAGCAAATGAGGACCCTTGGCTGTGGCATAGAAGACTCTGTCATTTCAATATGAATTTGCTAAAAGAATTTTCTAAAAAGGAACTTGTTAGAGGGCTTCCAAAAATCAAATTTGAACAAGATCGAATCTGTGATGCTTGCCAATTTGGAAAACAAGTCAATGTATCTTTTAAACCCAAGAAATGTGTTTCTACTACAAAGTCTCTAGAACTTTTACATCTTGATCTATTTGGTCCTACTCAAACTACAAGCCTAGGTGGCAAAAGATTTTATTTTGTTGTTGTTGATGATTATTCTAGATACACTTGGGTGATATTTCTTGCATACTAAGATGATACTTTCAAAAACTTTGTTTCACTATTTGCAAAAGTTCAGAATCTGATTGGTTTGAAAATCATCAAAATAAGGAGTGACAATGGCTTAGAATTTCGTTTCTGTGATTTTTCAGAATTTTGTGATAACAATGGTATTACACATGAATTTTCCATTGTAAGAGTCCCCCAACAAAATAAGGTTGTTGAAAGAAAAAATAGAACTCTTCAAGAGGCTGCTAGAACCATGCTTAGTGAATGTAATCTACCAAAGTATTTTTGGGGTGAAGTTATAAACACAGCCTGCTATACCATGAATAGAGTACTTTTAAGACCAATTTTGAGCAAAACTTCCTATGAGCTGTTGTTCTATAAAAGTCTGTTGTTGGATATTTTAAAGTCTTTGGGTGTAGATGCTTCATTCTAAACATCAAGGAACATCTTGAAAAGTTTGATAAAAAATCTCATGAGAAAATTTTCTTGGGATATTGTGAGAATAAGAGAGGTTTTAGAATCTATAATCATAGGACTCTGGTTATAGAGAAAGCTATACACATTACTTTTGATGAATCTAATGGTGACACTTCCATGAGTTGTGGTGAAGATGATGATGCAGGTGTTCAAGAAGAATCAAAGAATCTAACAATCAGTGACCAAGGCACTTCTTCACCAGAAAATGATTCAAAGGAAGATGAAACTCAAGACAGTTCAGCTAGGGAAAACAACGACAGAGACACTACCACTCCTAATGATCTTTCAAGAGCCTAGAAATTTGTCCAAAATCATCCTAAGGAATTCATCATTGGTGATCCATCCGAAAAGGTCAGAACACGTTTCTCCTCTAGACAACTAAAAGATAATTTTACATTAGTCTCACATTTTGAACCCAAAAATGTTGTTGATGCATCGAAAGATGAGAACTGGATTTTAACTATGGAAGAGGAGTTAAATCAATTTGAAAGAAACAAGATTTGGACATTAGTTGCTAGACCACAAGATCATCCTATCATTGGCACCAAGTGGGTTTTTAGAAACAAAATGAATGACAAATGTAAGGTAGTAAGAAATAAGGCCAGACTGGTAGTCAAGGGATACACTCAAGAAGAAAGAATAGATTTTGATAAATCATTTGCACCCGTAGCTAGGCTAGAATCAATTAGAATGTTTTTGGCCTTCGCATGTTATAAGAACTTTAAATTATTTCAAATGGATGTTAAAAGTGCTTTCTTAAATGGATTTATAAATCAAGAAGTTTATGTTGATCAACCTCCTAGTTTTGAAAATGAAATTTATCCAAATCATATTTTTAAACTCTCAAAAGCCTTGTATGGATTAAAACAAGCTCTAAGAGTATGGTATGAACGTTTGAGTTATTTTTTGATTGAAAATGATTTTAAAAGAGGCATTGTGGATACTACTCTTTTCACTAAACAAAATTCACGTGACCTTTTAATTGTGCAAATATATGTGGATGATATTATATTTGGTGCTACTAATGAGAGCTTGTGCAAGGATTTTTCCAATATCATGCAAAAAGAGTTTGAAATGAGCATGATGGGAGAATTAAATTTCTTCCTTGGAATCCAAGTGATTCAAACCCGAGATGGAACATTCATCAATCAAACCAAATACACAAAGAAGCTGCTAAAACGATTTGGAATGGAGGATTCAAAGCAAGTTGGAACACCTATGTACACATCTACCAAGTTTGACAAGGATGAAGAAGGTACAAAAGTTGATGAAAAAAAGTATAGATGTATGATTGGTAGTTTGCTTTACTTAACTACTAGTAGACCTGATATTATGTTTGCTGTGTGCCTATGTGGTCGTTTTCAGTCTTGTCCAAAGGAATCACATTTGAATGCGGTAAAAAGAATCCTTAGATATCTAAAAGGAACCTTGAGTTTTGGCCTTTGGCTGTGTGGATTCTCTGATGCTGATTTTGGTGGCTGTAGGGTAGATAGAAAAAGTACAATAGGTATATGTAATTTTCTTGGAAATTGCTTAGTGTCTTGGTTTAGCAAAAAACAAAATGCTATTTCATTGTCTACAATTGAAGCTGAATATGTTGATGTTGATGCTTGTTGTGCTCAATTGTTGTGGATGAAAAACACATTAAATGATTTTGGTTTAGTGTATGATTGTGTGCCTATGTATTGTGATAACACTAGTGCCATCAATTTGACAAAAAATCTCATTCAACATTCGAGAACTAAGCATATAGACATAAAGCATCATTTCATTCGCGATCTTGTCCACAAGGGTAAAATTTGTGTTCAATATGTTTGTTCTAAAGATCAAATTGCTGATATCCTCACAAAAGCCCTTCCACTGGATCAATTTGTTTATCTGAGAACAAAATTGGGCGTTTCAGAAAAAATATTCTAAGATTTTTTTTGGGTCATTCTTTATCGGGCGTCCAATGGGTTAGAACGGACGTCCGACAGTGTTCTTCATCCCTTTTCCAGAAAAATTTTGGTTTGGACGGTTGTGTTGGACGCTTCACTTCGTTCGGCCGTCCGACACTCAAAAATTGCATCTTATAAAGAAATTTTCTACGTCATTCAGTTCATTCTTACCCTTTATCTCGGACGCAACACTTCACATTCTCTCAAAGTTCAAAATTCAAATTCGTCTATCCTTGGAACAAGTACCAAGAAATCACTTTGATAGTCACCTTCTCACACCTATTGCGGGTTTATTACACTTCGTAACTTCCCCCAACTGCCAACTACACTATAAATCCCAATTACTAGCCGAAACCCTAATCACAAAAACTCACTCTCTGTGGACTGTTTGTGCATCCATTGTAGTTCATATTGAACTTTTCACCGTTTGTACTCATTCGCACCACATCACACAACACAAACCCACTGCACTTCAATCATGGTGAGGATTAGAGAGGGATCCGTGAGTGCCGGACGCACTTTCAGGCTGCGTGACGAAGAAGAGAAGATGTTCAAATTGTTGAACCCACCATCAAATCACCCAAGAAAAAACTGGAAACCGAGGTGAAAAAATGAAACAATCTGCAAGAAAAAAAAGAATGTGCCAACTAGAGAACCATCTGCTGAACCATCTGATGAGCAGATGGAGGAATAGCAATCTGAAGGGCATCCAGTGAGTGACAATGAAGAGGAACCAGTGCAGTCCACCAATGCAGATGTAACAGTAACCAAATCACCCAGGAAAGGAAAAAGGACTGCCAAAAGGAAGAGCATTGCTCAACCCAAGGAAAAGCAAACTGTTGATCCTTCTGGGGATCAGCAGAATGCAGAAAAAATTACTGAGGAACAGCAAACTGAGGAACCATCTGCCAGGAGATCACCAAGGACAAGGTCTGGTATCCAGAGTGCTGTGCAAACTGCTCATCGCAGTGGAAAAAGAAAGCGTCCTGAGCAGCCTGAGACCCAAACTGCTACTGAACCCGCTTCTCTACCCAAGTTCATCGACGATGAAGCCAGAGAAAGGTTTGAATGGATCTCACAGAAGGGCTTCATCACCCAGAAGACCATTATCCCCTACGAATTTCGTAAGTTTGATCTTGAACCTGTTCTCAACCTGTTTGAATTCCAAAAATAGACCCATCTTTTAACCATTCCAAACACATACTATCCTGACATGCTCTATCAGTTTTTTGCTAATCTTAGGAAAGACAGATCACATACTGATCTCATTTCTCGTGTCAACTCTGTTAACATTGAACTGAATCCAGACATTGTTAACTCCATTTTGGAAACCAAAATTGAAAGTGGTTTTAAAGGCAAAATTGCAAACTTCTTTTCATACGAAGAATTTCCCTCTACATGCCATCACTTTCATGTTGCAAAATTAATGACCTACTTTCAATCTCACTTTAATACTCCTGCTGAGGCTAGATTGGAGGATCTTAGCCCTCAAAATCTGATTATTTTCACCATAATTTCAAACTTGTTGGTACCCACTGATGGCCACCGAACTGATGCAAATAAAATGGAACTTTGCTTGTTCTACTGTTTTCTGGAAAAAAATCGAATTGATTTTGGTTTTGTCATGTGTAAGTTTCTGCTCAAGATAAGTTCTGACAGCCGTAGGAAACTGTCCTATGAAAAATTTCTGACTCCTATTTTCAATCATTTTGAAATTCCTTTTACTGGCAAATCCCCAAAAGAGAGTGCATCAACTGTGTTTTCAAAGGCTTACTTTGAAAGGAAAAATCTGAAATTTTTTTAGGGTCACTGGTGCTACAAAGAAACTATCTCTGAGTCTAGGAGGAAAAATCTTCATGAAACCCCCGTCACCCCTAGGACTCCTCGTGACCAGTCAATGTATGTGACACCCTTCACCATTCATCCCAGAAAATCAGCCTCTAAATTTCCTTCATCAAACCTTGAGGTCATCACTCTGCTTGAGTATCTCAAACAACATATCCTGCTTCTTGAAGATGGCTTGATGATGACCATGACTTCTGATCAACAAGCCACCTTCGTTGTCAAAAGGAATCTGCTCGTACCTGTGAGGACCCGAAAATTTTCTTATTTATCGAATATTACTAGTTGACTTCAATATTTATTTACTCATTTTCTCCGAATTATTTATTTCGACTATATAAAATCTATTTATATGGAACGATACCTCTTTTATATTTTTAAAGCGTTCTGTTGAAAAAATTCACTTTTCAAAAATTCGTTTAGTTCGGAACAACGAGTACACTTTTTTCGAGGCTATACTTGAATCGGGAGTGTATTAATATTGGAGAGTTAAGAATGATCAATAGTAGATTAAGAAAAGTTAATTGAGGAATTAATACTCGACTCATGTGAGGACTCACAAAATTTCTTATTTAATTTCCTATTTCTAACTCATTTAATTATTTACTTGGCCATTTACTCCGAATATTATTTTCTAAGCTCTTTAGACCTAATTACATAGTTTTATAACTTAATTATATTTTTAAAGTGACTCGTTTCAAAATTTAATTTTTGAAAGCTCGTTAAGTGAGAATAGCGAATGCGCGGTTGGAAGCAATAACCGTTTTGAGAGTACTATAAGCTTGGAAAATTGAAGACTTATACATTAGTCTTAAAATAGGTAATTTTATACTTAAGTATTCAAGTATTAATTAGTGAAGCTCTCGTTATAAGAATTTCTTGGAGATTTCGCTTTATCGCGCAAAAATCGGAAGTACGCGTTTTTACACGCGCGATTAAATTGAGGGACTTTAGACCATTATTTTTAGACCCATAAGAGTGGATAATAATAATAATATGAATGGAAGTGCATTAAAGGTTTACTGCACTAGTGAAACAAACTCGAGTAGAATCGAGTACGAAACGCGTGCGTACGCGCACTATTCCTAGTTGACTTTTGAAGCAACTTTTGGCCACAAATTTTAAAACTTCTCACGGAAGCTTACCATTAGCACATCTCTTCTTTTCTTTGCTTCAAACATCCGGCCAAGGAGGAAGAAAAAGACAGCTCCAAATTCTCCTTCATTTCACCATTTAATCTTCACCAAATCGCACCAGACCTTAACCACACTTAGCTAATCACTTAGAGATTACATCAAGCTAGGAAAGATGGCTGCTTTCCACGATTTTCTTGGGCTTCATTGGACCGAAAATTCTGTCTTAGTTCATCTAAGAAGGTAAACCACGATCAACCCTTCAAATCTTGCTTTATGGAAGTAGTAGTGCACATATAAGCTCATGCATGCATGTGGGTAGCTTGTTTATGTTGGAAAAATTATTTTGTGGGCTCTATGAACTCCCACTTTGGTTGGATGGACTGATTTGATGAATGATGATGCTATTAATGTTGGTTTAGTGCTTAAATTAGTGGAATAATGTTGGGTTGTTGGTAGAAATTCAAGGAAGGTGCAATGAACAAAAGTGACCATTTTACCCCTGCCATGTTCGTGCACTTTGGTTCGAAATTTTGAGGTTCTAATGACTTGTTTGTCATGTATACATGGTACATCAATGGTGTAGAAAGTTTCATTGAAAAATAGCATGATTTGGTTGGTCAATTGTAGTGATTTCAAAGGTTTAGCAAAACTGAAAAATTTTCCCGGATTGCCCAGGCAGTCCTTTTCTTTCGGCCATAACTTTTTACTCCGATGTTAAAATCGAGTGCCGTTTGCGGCACTCGAAACTAGACATTCCCAGATTTCCAATGATATAAAATTCACATCCTGATTCCACATGAGTAATCCGTACCAATCGTTTGAACTTGGCTGCCCTGTTTCATTAGTTCCCTGGAAGGCAGAACATGAACTACAACTTGAGGCTCCAATGTGGACTAGTTGTGGACAGATTTTGAAAATGGTTTCTTCTGAGAAATTGTAGCTCTATGATTTCTTTTTCCAACGCCACCAACTACGTCCAATTCTGAGTTGAATTGAGTGATTTGTGGTCGTATTTCGAAACTGACTTCTTGAAGGAAAACCTTCCTTTTGGGCAGAATTGTTACTAAACTTGATTGAGACTTGTTAATTCAAAATTCTTGGTGTTAATCACCTACCAAACCTATCTTGGAATGTTTATTAGACTTTGTCTATACCAATGAACCATGTTGAGGGAATTTCCTTGGCCAAATGCTTGAAAACGAAAAAACGGAAGTCCAAGGCAGATTTGCCTTGGAACTTCTTGGGGTTTTAGTGGTTTCGTTAACCAATTTCTCGTACATATTTTTCTATGAATTTTGGCAAATGAGTAGCCCTTATATGGTAGTGTATTCATACCAAATTTGGTGCCGTTTCGAGTCCATTTCGATACTCGAACAAAATCCCAAAGTTGGTACTTTAAACCTGGAAATTTCATAATTGTTTCAAATTTTCAGCAACTTTGAGCTATCATATCTTGGTGCTCAAAATTCCAATTCTTGATCTGCTTATTGTGTTTTAAACCTTGTTTACAACACTAATTGAGTTCTGAATCTCAGAGGCTGGTTCACATTGTGTGAATTCTGCCGAATTTTCAAAGTTGGCCAAAAACCAACCCCGAAAACTGCCTTAGTGTTAAAAAGGCAAATTTGAGCCAATTTTTGGATACCTTCCATTTGGAATCCTGGAAAGCTGTCTTCTAGAAACTTTTAGTACTTTGGAAGAAGCTTCCAACGGTACCAATTTTTTCAATTTTGGACTTGTAACGAGTGAGATACAATTTTTTAAAGATCTCGTATCAAAACTGAAATTTCCAAAACTTAAGAGAAATAGAGTTGTTCGAATTCTCCTTTTCCCTCGATATCACTTGAACGTTTTACCCTTGATTTTGAAAGCGAAAACTCGATTTCTCTTGTACTTTTAGGCCTCAATTTATGAATAAATTAGGCTCACTTCCGAGAAATTTTCTCGGATTGTACAAGCGTACACTCATGCGTGATAATTGGGGTTTGTAAATGATAATTCACTATTAATTTGCTTAGACTCACACGAGAACCTGCAAGAGGATCCTATGGTGGACACCTGAATTTCAAGTGACATTTCTTCTTTGTTTACTTGGTGAGTGTCAAGTGTATGATTACTTGAACTCCTGTGAACTTGATACTTGCTTACCTGTAACCAATGATCAAAGATTTCGAAAACGGAGTCGAGTGTGTACTTTATCGCACTTGTTCTCATTTGAAACAAATAATTCATGATTAACTTGCTTGACATGAAATGAATAACCTGCTTGACATGACATGAATGCTTGAATATATCAAATGCTTGCTTGACCTGAAATAGCATGCTATGGCTGCATACGTCGCTGGAGTGAATCTCCTCGACACATACATGTACATGGGGGACGCCCAAACTCATAGGCCGACCTTGGGACTCAAGTCGGCATGGGCTTGGTCGGGAACCTCGGTGAGCCATGAGAATCACATGATAAGCTTGACCTATTGAAGAGGTCTCGCTTGGCATACTCGTGGAGTATCGCCTTCTCAATGTCGTGCGGGCCCGGAGTGGTATGTACGGTGGACGGACATGAGAAGTAAGTGAAAATCTACGGAATGGAAATACCGACCCGGTTGACGGAGAGTCATCGCGGGAATATATACGAATGACCCTGGCAATGCAAGTGGAACTTAGCTCCTGAGAGCTACCATATCTTTGAATTGTTTCTGTTTACATTTTATTGGAATTGTCAATTACTTGTACTTTATCTATTGACCTATTATTTGGGTTTGTTACTTGGACTATGTGCTTGCATGTGTGTTCTTGGCCTCACGAGCGTTTTGCTCACCTGTAGATTTGTTTTCCTTAACAGGATTGGGCTTGGAATGAGACTCGAAGGGACTCCCTTTTGATGTACTTTTGTAATAGGATTCCGATGTATTGGACTAGACATCTTGGTTGTTATTTATTTTGGGTTTAGAGATGTATTCTGGAAATCCGATGTAAGGATTGGATAATTGTTAAACATCGTTAAATTTGAAAGCTTCCGCGCTATTTGACTTTATTTTATCTGGTTGTGATGTCTAGTATTGCATTAAACTTGAATGGATATTGCGTGAGTCCTGGCGAGAGTTGGGCAGGCGTCTCGTGAATACCCTTTGGTTCGCCTTAGGGAGAAGTGGGGGCGTCACAGTACCTCCCATTCCTCTAGAAAATGAAATGCACGCCGAAAGGAGCCTAGAACTGAGCCAACCACTGAGGCTACCCCAGAGTACCATGCCTCCAGTTCTCAACCATAGGACAAGGGTAAAGCTTCGGCAACTGAAGAAGAGACTGAAGAGGAGGATGATGATGATGAGGATGAGGACACTGAGGAAGAAGACCCTGCTCAGTTTCGTCTGGCTAGAAGAAGGCCTGGATCCTCCAAGATCACATTTTAGGCACCCCTAGGCGCATGCACCTCATGATAGTTCATAATAGGCTCTTGGCATCCCTTGCGTTTCAAACTTTATGTGTTTTGTATTAAGACTTCTACTTTCCCTTTCACTGCTGATCTGTAAGAGTATTTGGATATTTTGTGTGCTTTGAACTCGTGGTTTGTTATTCCTTTGGTTTTTGGATGAATGTTTGGCACTTAATGTCTGATATTGTTTGTTGCTGGACGATATTGTTGGTAATATGGCCATAGTTGATTTAATGATGACAAAAAGGGGGAGAAATGGATTGAATTCTCTATGTGAGGGGGAGTCATCCTTTTCTGAGTAAACATGGGTGAACATTATTCTGAAGGGAAGTTGTACTTAAATTTTGTGCTTAAACAAAGAGGGGACGCATTAAGTAAGGGGGAGCTATACTTAAATTTTTGCTCCATCCATTGTTTTGTCATCATCAAAAAGGGGGAGATTGTTCATCTCAGTCCGTATCTTTTGATGATTACAAAACAAATGGATGTTACTAATATTCCCTAAATAGATGTTTTCAGATTTGGAGCAAAACAGGCTAACATATACTGAAGCATGAGTCGGACGCACAAATAGTCTGCATCGGCCGTCCGACAACCTTCGAGTAACTTCGGACGCATAAGGAACTCACTCTCGGACGTCCGAAGATAATAAGTCAAGTTCTGTAAACTTACTGACTTCGTTCGGACGTACAACACCTGAGTACCGGACGTCCGACAAACATTGCGACACTTCGGACGCAAAGCATTGAAGCACCGGACGTCTTAAACATTTCAAGAAATCTTCTTCAACTCACTGCCTGCGATCGGACGTCCGACACCATCAACGGCTAGTTGACTCTTCAACTGCCTTCTATCTGTTAGCAGCATTAATTGAAGTACTTTTTTGGTCTCTTATAAATAGAGCAAAGTCAACCACTTAAAGAGAACTTTTGCACATTGAGACTTCATCAGATCTTGAGTGATTCAAGTGTGAGAATACTCCAAAAAGAAGATTTGTACTCTTAGTTGTATAACTTTTGATAAGCTTTTCAAGTGTGTTACAATTTCTTCAATAGTGTAGCTTTGTGAGGGTTATTCGAGTGATAGTAAAACTTCCCTGGTTGACCAAGTGCTGCTTGGGGCTAGGAGGAAGTGATCCTTCCTTTGTACACAAGAAATTGGTTGTAAGTTGATCAACTTGAAGAAACTTGCTATATAAAGTGATATTCAAACTCAAGTGGAGTTTGAAACTTGGTTTGCTATTCTATCTTTTTACTTACTGTCTTGCAATATAAATTGTCTATCTCTTCTACTCCCAAGCAGTTGTGCTTATTCATCAATTGCTCCATTGTGTGGTCCTTTAGAAAAAGAGGGCAAGTTCTAGAAAAAGTGACTCATATCTTGCCTAATTTTTAAACCACCTAATTCACCCCCCCTCTTAGGTTGTTTTCGATCCTTACAGATTTCAAGAAAACATGCAAGTAAACTTGCAGGCATGATACAATTCATAGGATATCAAGAAGCAGGTCATATCCAGATAGATCATGACATAATGTACAGTATAGCAGGTAAACCAGATAGATCATGCAATAATGTACAGTAAAGAATACATTCATATCAAAGAATATAGTCTGTTCTTAGGAGTAGGTTTCACAGCAACATGTTCAGGGTCCGTTGACACTCCGTCAACCAATTATAATGTTCGTAAACCACCACTTGTCTCCAGTCTCGTTTCTACGATCATCCCCCTGTACCGAACCCGCCCGTCAAACAAGTACCCATGGTTCGTCAATCTTCTCGACTGTAGACACCAAATTTTTAGTGTATTTTTATTTACTATTATTTTTATTTTTATTTTTTTATGTTAGTTTTTATTTACTTTTAGTCTTTTATTTTTATTTTTAAGTCATTTTAGCATAGAATTTTTCGAAAAAAGAAGAAAAAATTATTAGCATTTTGTTTTTGTCTTTTATTCCTAAGTTTTGTTCATTTTATCTGATTCTATTTAAATTGTTATTTTTCTTTATTTATTTGGTTCATTATTATTAATTAAGTTATTATTAAAAAAAAAATAAAAAAATAAGCGCGGCGTGCCGACAGAAGGCAAGAAACAAAATTGCAGCGCCATTTTTTTCCACTGATTTTCTTTCATTTTTTTTTTGCTCCGTCAGATGATCATGGTACAGGCCATATGGCTTCATCCATGAGCTCCAAATGCACGTGAGATAATAGCCATCTCATGGCCGGAAATCATCCGAAAATGCAGAAAGAAAGCAACACCGTAGATGCTAGGTTTAATGGTCTATATAAGAACAATGAGAGGAGGTTTGAGGGGGGCGGACGAAAAAAAGAGAGTGACGGGAAAGACAGAAAAAGGGGCGGCTGGGTAGAGAGAAAGCTAGAAGAGGTTTTGACGGCTGGAAAACTGAGGGCTTTGAGAGAGTTGAGACTGAAAAGGTCACGAAAAACTGAAAAAAAAAAAAGAAGAAGAACTGGAGAGCGTTGGGAGTTGAAGATAGATCGAGAGCTGAGAGAGAAGGGGAGAAAAGGTCACGAGCAAAGCTGGAAAAACGGGGATTGAAAGAGAGAGCGAGAGGGAACAATCTGGAAATCTTGGAGTTAGAAGAAAGCCTGAGAAACAGCGGAAAGGAGAAAACTTTGCAGGTCTCCGCCAGTAGCTTGAATCCGTTCATCTTACCAAGAGGTAATTTTTGAACTTTCTTCCGTTCTTTTGCTTTCTGCACGTTGTGTTCTTCTTTGGTTGTTTAGCTCCACTTCCCTGTTATAGCTTTGACGTTGGAAATGGTAGAAAGTGCTGTGCTGGTTCGAAAGATTACGTCTTTGGTTGAATTTTGTTAGTCGTGTGTGCCCAGAATGTCATGGTTGTGAAGTTACAGAACATTATCCCAGATTTTGCATGATCTTGTTTGGGGTTTTAATGTATGAATGGTGAATTGCAAAGAAGAGATCAGAAATTATGTAGGATCTTCATGAACGAATTTGGTTTTCGATAGCCTTTTTGCAACTCAATTTCTCTGTTTCGTTTATGTGCTCAGCATCGAATTCTGATGAGGTGTTTTAGGAGCCTTTCTATAGATTTTTCCTTGATAAGTCTAGGAGGTTTGCTTGAACCATAGTGGGGTTATGTTTGTGTTTGAAAGTTTGCCGCAACAGGTTTTGAAGTTCTAGTTCTGTTACAGCAGTTTTAAAAAAAAAATCAATCTTTTGGGTTGTAAAAAATTTTCCAGAATGGCTTAAGCTACCTCTTGGGTCTTGTTTGTTGCTCCATGGTATCCCATGTGTGTGTTTGCTGTTGTTTCGAGTAGCAAGGTGCGGTATGCCATTAGACGGCAACAAGTAGCTAATACCTGTGGCAGCCATGATTCTCTTTCTTTTCTTTGTTTGTTCAGGTTTTGGTTTTACATCTTATGTTATCTTTGGTGTTCGGTTGATATTGATATTTTGTTTGGCTGAGATGATCTATCCATGTTAACCGCAAATTTCTCTCCTTTCTTTGCTGCATATTTTGTCCCGTTTTGTTTTGATTTGATTTCATGGGATAGATACTTGAGTTAAGTAATCTTAACAAGAATAATTCGAAATCTGTGCATTAGGTTCCGATTGTTAAATTGGTAGATTTGGTTTGATTTACTTCGCACTTCACATCTAGGCAAATAACCAAAGATTGCTGCAACCTCATACTGCTAAGAAAAGCTGCATTTCTGCTGTCCTTCATGTCGCTACAGTCCATAAAATGGGAGTAGTTATCCAGTTTACCAATTAACCTTTGTGCCTAATTGATCATTGGTGAGACTAATGCAATGTTCTGCATTTAATCTACACGAACTCATAGCTGCAAAATTCCGCGGCCAAAACAAAAGAAGTTACATTTTCTGTTCTGTTTCTTTTCCGTGGCTGCTCATCGAGTCTCTACACTTAAGTTGCATGCTTAATCTGGTTTGAAGGGAAAGAAAAGGAAGGTTTTGGTGATGAGTTTGTATGTTTGGAGTCTGCAATACTTGAACTATGATCAAACACCTTGCTGGAAAATGAACAAATCTGGTTGCCGAATGCTTGCTGGAATTTCCTCCAACATTTGTGTGATGTTCCTTCCATGCTTGGGTTTGTTGGGATGTTGAATTTGTGTGTCACGATGCTTAGATCATGGAGCTGTGTTTTTCCCTTCTCATTATCCCAAGTCCTCCCAGTTTTGAGTTGAGTTGCTAACCACATAATCCCTTCTCCATCGCATGATCACTTTTAGGCTGACTGAAAATGCAGCAAGTTTTGTTACAGCAGTTTCATCCGTAGGCCTGCATAAAGTTTTAAGAGTTTGCATGGTTTTCTTCTGTGCCTGTTGTTTGCTTGGGTTATGGTAGTGTTGTAGCTTTTTCTTAGCCCAAAGCTTTGATGTTTGGTGAAAATACCCAACTCCCTCCTCGGTTGCCGAAGCTTCAGAGCTTAGGAAGGATTGCAGAAAACTTGCGGCGTTCTTTTTTCCTTTTCCCTCCTGTTGCTGTTTTTTTTTGTTTAGTTTTTTACCCCTGATGGTCAGCTCTGATTCTCTGTTTCAATCCTGCATTGAAGCCGCATGTTTAGTCGATGTTGGATAAGTAGAATTCTGGTTTCTTGGTGAGTTAGCATGCATGAGGAAATGAAAAGAAAATTGCGGCTGGATTGGTTCAGAGTAGGAAGGTTCTTCTACGTAGTTTGCATGCATGTTTCAAAGAAAAATTGCATTTTAACCCCTTAAGTTTTGCCTAAATTGGTTATGGCCTAAAAATTGGAAAAGTTAATCAATGTTGTCCCTTCAAAATGTTAATTTGCTTTGGTTTTGTCTTAACATGAACCTTGGACAGATTATTTACAATGTTAGGATGAAATAGGGATAGTTGTGAAGAACTCATAGTTTTGGTTTTCCATTTGATTAATATTTTCGCTAATTTTACCGTTTAATCCTAATAAATGATTTTCCATTCTTCTTTTGTGATTTTAGCATTTGATTGGGATGGATTCCACCTTAAACCATTAAATTTAGTATTTTATTTTAGACTCTTGAAACTTTTATTTGGGTCCGTGTTTGCTTACACAGGGATGGTTTATTCCGTGTTTAATTTTCATTTCATGTTTAATTTTCATTTTTTGTGTTTAATTTTTGGTTTCATGTAATTAATTGTTAATTAAAGTGATGCCTTGACCTTTTTATTATTTTGGAGGGTAAATAAGTCATTTCCCCATTAGAGCTCCAACTCAAGGGAGGTACACCATATCCTTTATTTTTGACTTTATTTGACCCTACGTGTGTATATGTGTTTTATGTGTGCAATTGCATGACTTTAAGTGTTTATTTCATTTTTCACTTTATTTATTTCTCTAGTTGCTTAGTTTTTGCTTTAATTTTAGCAATTTTATCATTTGGGAGGCACTCGAATGCCAAAATTGTAATAGTTAGGGATTTAATTGTTTTATTCCTTCTTATTTCCCCTTTTTTAGATTGTAGTAGGCCTTCCCCCTAAAAATGTAATAGTTAGGGCCTTAATTGCTTTATGTGTTTCGCATGTCTACGTGCTATGTGTTTAATTGCTTTCTTAGGGTTTGGCATCTAAATATGCATGCTTATGTGTTATGTGCTATGTGAATTACGTGCTCACATGCCTACTCGCTTTAATTATGCACATTTATTTATGTATGTATGATGGATGCAAATGCACGAAACCGTGGCTAGTCCAATGCTAGTCATGGTCTTCCCCTCGAGCTCTTACAAGTCCAATGCTTGTGAGAGAGCGCTAATGAAGAACTAGTCCAATACTAGATCCAATAGGACCGTCCCTCGCTAGTACATTCGTATGCCTTCATCTCATGCATATCTTTACTTTCTAGGGTCTTTTTCACCATATCACATGACACTTTCCTTATATATGTATACCCTTCCCCCCATATTTTCCCTTATATGTATATATACCCCTATGTGTGATACATAACATTAGAATTGCATTTCATTTTAGAATTAGGATTAGGATAGGGTATTTGCTTGATTAGATTAGGGAAAACCCCTTGGATATGGGATATGGACGAGTTTGGCTTTTCTAGCCTTAGCACGCTCGTATTCCCTCTATTAAAAGGGGAAACTGAGTCACAAACATTAGTCCCCCGTACCCGACATGATGCATTCCTTTAAGACATGTATATTTCTATAATTATTTTATCATTTTCCTCTTCTTAGAGTCTCATATTCTTGCATTATTCGTGACCTCTCCAAAGAGTCGTTATTGGGCATCACAATTAATGTGATTGGCACCACTCAAGCTTTGAAGAGAAATTTTGCCCCCCGATACCCTCCTAGGTCTAGGGTTTGCATTCATATAGTACATCCAAATGTGATAAATCTTTTGGTTAAAAATAAGAAAATCCTTGACTAAATCACGCAACTAGCCTTGGCTAGGTCGAAGGGGTGCCTTGGATTTTTATCCTTGCCTTCCCCTTCGTCAAATGTGACTCCCGAATCTTTTTCGTTGGTTTACGTAGACAAGGAGTCGTTTAAAAGGGGTTTCTTCCTACCTTTTTCCTTTAAAAAATTCATTTTAGGTGACTTGGTACACCTTAACTCTATACCAAGTGGCGACTCCATTTTTCATTCAATAAACCCTTTTTAAACTATATGTTGGGTCAAATCGTCGCATTTTCATGTCCCATTTAGACCCATATTTTTCTTCATTTTCTTTGTAAATCAAAAATTCATTTTCAAATCAAAAATTTACTTTTTTAAACCATTTGTTTATTTTATAAAAAATGGGGCGCGACAGCTGGCGACTCCACTGGGGACTTAGAGAGTCCGAGCATTTGATTTAGTCGATTATTTTCTTCTTTTAACCTTCTTATCTATTGCATTTGAATGTTTAGGATTGCATCTTTTTCCTTTTTTAGGATTTTTGCATTTCGCGCGTATCAACTCACTCCTTCGTCATTGGCGTACGATTGTGTGGATGGATGGATGGTTTATTTATTTGATTCCGCGCTTTGCATTGCATTTGGGTGGGGGATATTTCCTTAGAGCCTCGCGTTGGTTCTTGATCCATCCCCTCCAAACGAGCACTAGCATACGTGCATACGCTTTAATTTTTTACCCCTCATTTATTTTTCTTTTAGTGGCTTGTCACGCCACTCCACCCTATTAGGATTAGGCAACCCACTTGGACGTGTGATCGCGACACGACGTGTGCGTAGCACGATCCGAGGGGTCACTCAATCTTCCGCTTTAAGCTTTGGGTTAATAGCCTTTAGCTTTTGGTCGAAGGTTGAGGATTTTTGATAGATTCACTCAGACATGTAGCCGTGACACGACGTGTGCGTAGCAATGTCTGGGGAATCGCTCGATCCACCGACAAAGAACCTTGGGATTGATGACCCTTGGTTTCTAAGTCTGAAGGCCCGGGGACCTAAAACCTATCGAGTCTAGATGCATTAGTGAGCCAATACCTCATGCATCCATGATAGTTTACCTAGGGTAGAGTCTGCCTTATCCTAGTAGGGACACTATTCACGAGGGGAGGGATCCAACCCCTTTTTCCCTTTTATTGCTTTATTTCTTTGTATTGATTTTATTGCTTTATCTCGTTGCTACAATGTGTTATGTGTATTTATCTGGCTGAACTAACTTTTCTTGGTTTTGTCCCCATTGCATTCACAAACGTTAGGAATAAGAGGTCTGGCATGATCTTCTTTTAGGACCTGCCTTGTAGATAGGCTATTGCACGTTTAGAAATTTTGGTATATTTCATTCAATGGTATATCATTTTAGGCCTACCCTGGCAAATAAAGGGTCCCTTAGGTCATGTTTCATTTCAAATTGCATATTTTACTGCTTTAATAAAATGGCATCATGCATAAACCCTAGAAAGGGAATGCCATTTAGGGGATCCCGTGTTAGGAATAAGATCCCGTGTTAGGAATAAGTCACCTTGTGTCTTGGATACTTAATCCAAGGAGACTTGCACGTTTACATTTTGTACCATCTAAAGGGGTAGTGCACAAGGTAAGGTAGGATTCGACCATTTTCGAATATGAGCGTTTAAATAATCACTTTTTGGCCATTTTATCAAGATTGGTAAAAATCCCTTGCATGAAGGACATTAATTTGAAGAAATTCATCAATAATTCCTCACTGCTGAGACAATAAACAAATTGAGGCCAAAATTTGATTTTAGAAGGCTCATTGACTAATGCATCGTGATAAATTTTTGAAACTACCAATAAGCCGTCAATTCCATTCAATCCATTGGACTATTTTATTCATCAATTTCATCCAGTCCATTTTATCAATTTGTTCATTTTAGGGCAATCTAGTCTATTTTGAATAGACCATCAATTTCATTTAATTCATTTGATTAGTTTACCCATTCTTAAGTCAATTCAATCAATTTTGAATAAATCATCAGTTTCGTTCAATTTCATTTGACCAGTCTACCCTTTTTAGGGTGATCTAGTCAATTTTGAATAAATCATCCGATCCATTTGACCAGTTTCTCTATTTTTAGGGCAATTTGGTCAATTTTGAATAAATCATCATTTCACTTAAGCAATTGATTTCATTCACTTCATTTGATTAGTTTAATTCATTTTTAAGGTGATCCATTCAATTTTGAATAATCAAAATTCATGCAATGCATTTGACCCTTTTACCCTTTTAAGGTAATCTAGTCAATTTTGAATAAATTATCAATTTCATCCTATCCTCTTGATTCGCTTATTCCTTTTTAGGGTTTAAGTCTAAAATCCACTGAATAAATTAGTCCAGGCATTGCAATCCTTTCAAGAGTAAGCTCTCTTTCACATATCATGTGTTGATCAAAGTAAACAATCCATTCCGACTTTGTCCTCATTTTTTTTTAGGACGAATGTTTCTTCTCACTCCAAATTGGCCAAATTTCTCAAATCATTTTTCACTCAATCAGTTGATCGGATTCATCAGGTATTGTATGGTGCCTACCCTAGAGGATTGCATTTTCATGCTAGGCCTACCCTGGGCACAAAAAGGGTTCCCCCATAGGACATGCATACCGATTTTATAGTCTTGATTACTAACTCAGGGTTTTTTTTTCTTTTATTTTTTCCCCTTCCCCTGCATTCATAAAAATGTTTCAATAAGGTGGAAATATTTTTTTCCTATATCTGATAACAATTTTGATCCGATAAAGTTTGAAAATTACAAGTATTACTTGATTCTTGGGCAGACCTTGCAATGAAAACATGAAAGATCCATCTGAAAGCTCTAGGCTAAAGTCTTTGAGAGACTTTATGATTGTTCTTCATAGGAAAATTCGGTTTATTTGATTTGTTAATACATTTTGTTCCAAAAGAAATGGAGACAAAAAGTGTATATATGTGGAGTTTTCTAGAAGTTTTTCTCTTCTCATTTGTATTATAATTGAACGAGAATTTTTGTTTTAAACTTTTTCAGCAATAAAGCTTTGGACAATTATTGTTTTGTATATATATTCATGTACATTTCATTGTTTATTTTGGCTCATTAGAGATTTCATGATGAATTTTAAGAAATAAGACTAAATTGAGATTTTTTCAACCTCTTGCCTGAAAACTCACAAATGTATACACTAGATTGGTGATCCGAGCTATACAATAAACGTGCTCAAAATTAAAATAGGTCACTCAGAAGGCCCCATGAGATACCTTTCTCCTTCACTTAACCCCAAAATAAAATCAGTCACATTGATTGATAAATTACAAATTGGGACAATATTTGATTGGAAAAATGTCCATTGGTCTAACCAGATTCAGTCACATCTAAGTGAAAGCAAAAATATACATTATTCTTATTTGTTTTGAAAATTTGGAATGATACTTTAAACATTTCGTTTCTCTATCTATACAGATTTTATCCTTTGCTCTCCCATTTAAGCCTTAAAAGAATGATTTCGTTTCAAATAAAGGCCTTAATGATCCCTACCCTACATTGGGAAAATCTTCAAAAAAGGAATGGGTTCTCAATGAGCTATTCTTTACTTTGGTTGTCATGAGGTGTAAGAATGATGCTTTGGTCATCGTTTCTACAACCTAAACACCATTTATCCCTTGCATCCTCATTTGAGCTAAAATTGGTGGTTCTTTTCAAAAGCACTTACGATCGCACCCCACATTGGGGAGGGAGATTGGAGAATTTTTCCAAAAAGGAGAAAAGCAAAAATGCTAAAAAAGGAGTCACAAATTGGAGAAATTTGATTCCACTTGGGTTTCAATTTTGGAAAAAAGAAGAAAAGAAAAGAAAAGGAAGAGTTTTGTCCGCGTGGATCGCTTATGTTTCACAGATATGGATGAACAAGGGTCTTCCTCAGTCAGTTAATTCAGATACATGCAAGAAGTTTCGCATTAATGAAAGTTTCCTTTCAGAGTAATTGTAAGGAACGGAATAAAAGTCAGGCCCTCTTCTTTTCCAATCAAACATTCTATCCCTAGTTATCCCTTTTGAGCCTTCAGAATAAATTATTTTGTTTGGAAAAACCCCTGAGAATCGCAAACCCCACACTGGGGCAAGTTTGAGTTGAAAAGAAAAAGTTTCAAGAAGTGAAAAGTGATAATGCAACAAAATCAAAAGGAAAAGAGAAAGGAGAACCTCAGTTCAAAAATAAATTGGGGCAAATTTTGTGAAAAGTTCAAAAGAATGGCAAAAGGCCGAAAAATCAAGAGAAGAAAGAAAATGAAAGAGAAAAAGCCTCAATTGAGCATAAACAGGGGCAAAATTCTGATTTAACCCTAAAAGGGGGTTGATACAACAATGCGATCTCAGATTCTTCAAACCGTTTTTGAAATCCGCTTTCAAGCCTTAACTTTTCTAAGCACCCCACCTGACTCCATTACAAAAGTCGAAAGTCCTGACTTCTGTTCTTTGCAATGGCCTTGTCAAGAAAATTTCTGATGCTGGAAAATTTTAGCTGTATTTCTGAATTGCTTGGGTATGGGGGTTGACACTACTCACCATGTGAAAATCCACCAGGTCAAGAACAAGAAAATGGAAGCAAAAAGCAAAGCAAGAAAAGTAAATGCAAGAAAAATACAGAAAATTCGACGCTGAAGCCCCTGGTGAATGATGAGAAAAATGCAAACAAAGTTTGAGATCTTTGAGTTCAAAATAGGGGCAATTTTGAAAAATACGATCTTCGGTGCAATGTCCTTGAAAGTCTTGTTTCTTTAACTATCGTTTTCAAGCCACATTACAAGCTCATAAAGTCCATCGCTGACTTATCCGTCATGACAACCCAAAGTGAGGATTATGCTCATAAGAAATCAATCAATCACTCATGATCATAAGGGTATA